>NW_020867421.1:0-48169 GCF_003369695.1 Bos indicus x Bos taurus | reverse complement strand
CCTCATCCATCTGCCGCTGAACTGCTCTGGTGTATTTTTTAGCTCAATTATAACTTCCGTCTGGCATTTGCTTGTATTTTCTGTCCTCTCTGTTGAAGTTCTCACTGTGTTTGTCCATTCGTTTCCCGAGTTCAATGGGCATCTTTATGACCTGACTTTTCACATCATACCAGGTAGATTGTGTGTCTTGGGTTTTGTTAGTTCTTTTCCCCAGGTTTTGTCTTGTTCTTTTGATAGGGACCTATTTCTGTGTCTCCTCGGTTTACCTAATTCTCTGTTTTCCGTTCTTGTGTCCGGGGTAAGTCAACTGCCTCTCCCAGACTTGAAGGGGTAGCCTTGTGTAGGACGTGCTGTGGGGCTCAGACGTGGGCTGGCACCTGAGCCGATGCTCGGGCTCTCTCTCCTGTGTGGGCTGCATGCCCCATCTTGACGGGGCAGGGCTAAAGCTGCTGCTGCGGGGTGCTGGTGGCCAGGGATGGCTGCTGACCCGGCAGACCCAGCGCATCTCAGACACAGCAACGGCAGAGCTGGATCTCAGAACTGCTATGGGACCTAGCCACGCGAGCTGCCACCTGCTGTTGGATAGGGTTATTGCCCAGTCAGCTGTGAATCCTGTCTGGGTTGCAGTGGTAGAGGAGGCTTTCTGGCGGTGTGCTTTGGTACTAACAGATTAGACGGAGGTTTACAAAATGGAACCTACCCTGCCATTGGCAAGGTGGCTCCAGTTGGTGTTGAGAAGTAAAACTTAGGGCCCTTTACGGAGGAGGAGGTGAACCGTCTCGCTCATGCATTGAGTCTCACGCAACAATGGATCTTGCAGGAAAGCTGATCGTTCTTTAGGTCTGGAGCTAATGAATACACAGCACAAAGTCTTACTCATGGAAATGCTTTCTTAGGCTCTATAGTAATGATTATAATTGTTACAAATCTTGCCTGGGAACCTGCCTCTCAAGACTTGCACCCCTGATAACACAGCAGCAGCATCTCTCACCCAGAGACCTTGCCTTGGAACCCATTCGCCCTGACTAAACTTGTGCCAAAATTATCTCAGCATGTATGCCTTGGGAAAGGGTCTGGTGGAATTTTACAGACCTCGAGATCTTCTTTTCATCTGTTCTCAACAGCCAGTTGAGAAGTATATAATAACCTGCTTAAACTAGTGAGGGTTGGTACTCTTTCTTCCACCTGCTGACATCTGTGTCAGAAGCTTTCTTGGTCCTGTCTCATTAAATAAAATTTCACTGCATGAAGCTCTGAGTGACTGAGACCCGTCTTTGGTCCCAGAGTTAAGTCTTCTGCTTTGGACCATGAACTCTGCACCTACTGCCATCAGCCACCAGTGTCTCAGTCTCCATAGAGAGCATCCTGACTGGTGTCTGCCTCTCTAACATACACTCCAAAGTTAGTAAGCGGATCTCCTTTACTTACAGCCTGAAATGGCCAATGTAATGTCTCTGTGATGGTTTTGGAGTCAAGTGAGTCTATGTGCAAGCCCTTTAAAAGTGAGTTTCCCATCCCTGTAGTTTTAATAATTTTCCTGAATTTCCCATTGATTTTCAAAGTCAGGTATGTTGGAAACTTATTTCTCCTGTGCAGGGTCTAAGGGTTGGAATGCCTGAAAAGTGAAAGTGTGAGTTGCTCAGCCGTGTCCAGCTCTTTGCGACCCCATGGACTATACAGCCCACGGAATTCTCCAGGCCAGAATACTGGAGTGGGTAGCCTTTCCCTTCTTCAGGGGATCTTCCCAAACCAGGGATCGTACCCAGGTCTCCTGCATTGCAGGCGGATTCTTTACCAGCTGAGCCTCCAAAAATCCTGAAGTGGGTAGCCTATCCTTTCTCCAGGGGATCTTCCTGACCCAGGAATCAAACCAGGGTCTCCTGCATTGCACACAGAGTCTTTACCAACTGAGCTATGAGGGAAGCCCTTGGGATGCCTGATGTGGAGCTCAAATCTCTTGCTTCTCAGGGAGATAATCACGCCTTTGTGATCCTTCCTGACTGTGGATCACTGGGGCGTGGATACTGTTTTATCCTTGGCATGACCATGTCTCAGTTTTTCCAGCTCGCCTCAGTGATATCCTTTTACCCTGTGTTGTGGAGTCTCTGTTTTTCTACTTGTTATCTCCCTTTCAGAGGGAATTATTCCACGTGCAGCTGTAGGCTTGCTGTGTCTATGGGAGAAGATGAGTTCAGGATCTTCCTAGCCCACCATCTTGAACACAACTCTTAGGCCAAATTTGATATTTAAGTGTCATTGGAACACATGTGTGCCTTTTTTCATGGAACAATGGTATTTCAACTTATAAATTAAATGGTTGGCTTGATTTTCTATTTAAGATATGACTATTTAAGAAGTGAATATTTCAAACATGATGGGTAAGACTCTGAAAAACAACACGAAATCTCATCTTTTAAGTTTTCCTGGAAGGATTTATGGGAAAAGGACTATGTAATTTGTCCCCACAGACTGGATGATGGAGATTTAATGAAGCTTAAACTGTTCTTTCTGTATCTTTGTGTTTTGTTCTTGTTCTTCTTCTTTTTTTTTCTTCCATTAACCAAATGCTACAACCAGGAAACATAATCTGTCTGGGATGATTATCACATGCTCACCATGTTCCTCCAAAGAATTCGGTCTCCTCAGTGGTATGTCATATATAACTCTAGTAAATGGGTTTTGAGTCAGCTGTGCTGACCTTCAGTCCAGTTCAGTTCAGTCGCTCAGTCGTGTCTGACTCTTTGCCACCCCATGAATCGCAGCACGCCAGGCCTCCCTGTCCATCACCAACTCCCGGAGTTTACTCAAACTCATGTCCATCAAGTCAGTGATGCCATCCAGCCATCTTATTCTCTGTAGTCCCCTTCTCCTCCTGCCCCCAATCCCTCCCAGCATCAGAGTCTTTCCAATGAGTCAACTCTTCACATGAGGTGGCCAAAGTATTGGAGTTTCAGCTTCAGCATCAGTCCTTCCAATGAATACCCAGGACTGATCTTCCTTAGAAAGGACTGGTTGGATCTCCTTGCAGTCCAAGGGACTCTCAAGAGTCTTCTCCAACACCACAGCTCAAAAGCATCAATTCTTTGGCACTCAGTATTCTTCACAGTCCAATTCTCACATCCATACATGACCACTGGGAAAACCATAACCTTGACTAGACGGACCTTTGTTGACAAAGTAATGTCTCTGCTTTTTAATATGCTGTGTAGGTTGGTCATGACTTTCCTTCCAAGACAGTTTTCAGAGAGTCTAGACATCCCAGGGTAACTGAAGGAGGTCATACGGGTCATAGTGGAATAAGCTGTGTTATAAATTCTACCTCGTTGTCAACTAGATTTAACGTGCCATTGCAAGCCACTTCCACTGGGTTCTTGCCCAGAGGAGAGAACAGAACCTTTGATACAATCGGTCTGTTTCTCCAGCTTCCCTTCAGCCTCACTTCTATCTCCACGTCAGGCTTTCTTTTAGTTTGAAACCCAATGTTTTACTCCTTTCAAACTCTCCCCACCAGTTAAAATAATAAAGGTCCATTTGGGATCATTCGCACTTTGTTGAACCTTGTTTTGCTTTGTTAGCTATTTCCAGTATATCTGTTTTTTAGTGTAGTTTATATTTCCCGAAGTCTCACCCACCAACCTGTAAGGACAAATTAAGTCACTGATTTCTTGATTGGATCTGCTGGAATAAGATTCTCTACTCTCTGACCCCAAATGAAACCTTACCCCCCATTCATCCTTGGAGTCCTCTACGTTTGTCATAGTTTTTCTTCCAAGGAGCGTCTTTTAATTTCATGGCTATGTCACTGTCTGCAATGATTTTGGAGCCCAAGATTACAAAGCCTGCCACTGTTTCCTAGACAGTATATGAAAACAGTAGAGACATCACTTTGCTGACAAAGGTCTGTATAGTCAAAGCTATGGTTTTTCCAGTAATTGTATAAGGATGTGAGAGTTGGACCATAAAGAAGGCTGAGCACCAAACAATTGATGCTTTTTAACTGCAGTGTTGGAGAAGACGCTTGAGAGTCCCTCGGAGTCCTAGGAAATCAAACCACTCCATCCTAAAGGAAATCAACCCTGTATAGTCATTGGAAGGACTGATGCTGAAGCTGAAACTCCAAACCTTTGGCCACCTGATGTGAAGAGCTGAATCACTGGAAAAGACCCAGATGCTGGGAAAGACTGAGAGCAGGAGGAGAAGGGGGTCTAATTATGTAATTGGTATTATACTGTATCTATTATTATCCAGTTTAATTTTTTGCTTAGTTATGTTTTTGAAATGTATCTGTTTTGATGCATATAGTTATGTTTACATTCCACTGTATGACAATGAATTTGTCCATTTTCCTGTTGGATGACATTTGTTTCCAGCTTTCAGCTATTAACCACTAAAAATAATACTTCAATAATTATTTTTTCCTTCTAATGGAATTTAAAGCAATGATAGTGTGGAAAACTTAGAATAAGGAGGTATTCTTCGGAGATTGTGGTTATGGTTGTTGGGGAAGGTCAAAGTACTTGGCTTGGGGTAAGAGAAGGGTGGTAAGAAAGAATTGTTTTCCTAGAATATCCCCTCCTTTTTTGTACCTTCTTCCCGACTCTAACAACTTTTGCCTCCTCTCTTTCTGCCACCAAGAGTCCCCTAAGTAGCCATGAGAGCCAACCTAATCTCTTCTAGTACAATAGTCTGCGTTTGGAATTTCTACCTCTGTGAAACTTTGAACAAAGTGGTATAAACCGACCAAACTTTATTTTTCTCATCCATAAAATTTAAAATAATATTAATAAGAGTGTTATTGTGAAAAGTAAGATATAATATCTGGGATCTTAAGGCAGATTAGACTCTTCCCAAACAAAACTGGAGTATGTCCCCTCCTGTTGAATCTGGGGAGCTCTGTGATTTAGCACCTCTTAATATGATTTTTCTAGCAGGGCAATCAACTTTTTAAATGCAGACTCATGCCTCCAAGAGCTTATATACTGGATAAAGAAAGTTGAAGTTATCAGCCTCAAGGCCTGAGCCTGGAAATCGGTGCAGTCTCTTGCACCCAATTCCACTCGTCAAAGCAGGACTAGAGACTGGAACAGTCTATTAACTGGTCTCATCAATCATAAATCCTTTCCTTACTTCAAAGCTATTAATAATTTTCCACCTCATTTAGTATAAAAGAACTTTACACGGATAAGGCCCTGAATGACTTTTTAAGTGTCTACTTCTTTAAAAGCATTTCGTATCAGTTTCCGCTGTTCACTGGGCTTCAGTTTTCGTTTCCATTCTTTTGCAGGTAGCAGACCACCCCCCAAAATCTGTGATTTAAGGCAATTATTTTTTTATCTCACAATTGTGCGGTGTGGGGGATCAGGGGGTCAGGAGGGCTGTTCTGGTTTTGCCTGGGCCCACTCCTGCAGCTGTGTTTAACCAGAGGCTCAGCGGGAAGCTAAACTCTGTGGGCACCCTTGGGTGATCAGGCTTGGCTCTCCAAGTGGTGTTTCCATTTGGGGGAGGCAAGACCAGGCAGGCTCTCTCTCAAGGCCCACCTGTGTTCCAAATGAGTGCTTATCAAGTTTCTGTTGTTCGCTGATGTCCCACGAGCCAATGAAGTCATGCAGCCAAGCCCAAAGTCAATGGAGGGCGGGGGGTGGATTTCACAAGGGCATGAACAGCAGCAGGCAGGGCTCCTTGGGGGCCATTAGCGTGACAAGACCCAAAGGCCTGATTTCATTTCCTAGACTTCACCAGGTTCTTTTCTACCCTAGGCTGCATCGTTTCCTCCTTTACTCATGCAACAAATATTTAGATACCCACGGGTCCTGGACATCGGGGCTCTTAGGAAGTTTTCCTTTTAAGAGGGGAAACATAGCTAGCAGGTGTAAAAGTAAGCAAGATGATTTCAGATGGTTATAAGAGCGCTGAAGAAGTCAGTCAGATTCGCGGGGAGACAGTGGCCGGCAGAGGTGGAGACCTTGAGTTGAGCGAGGTCAGGAAGACTTAACAGACAGCTCGGGACCTGAAGTCTGCATGAGGAGAAGGAGCCGGCCCGGGGCGGCGCAGGCGCGGAGGGCTCCAGGCAGAGGAGCAGCCCGCCCTCCGCCAGGCCCCGGCCCTCCAGCCGCCTCTTCACGCCGCGGGTGCCAGCTCCTCTCAGCCTGAAGGCCACTTCTCTGGCTTGGCTCTCTCTGTCTGCCTAACCTAAAGTAGCCTATTCTTGCCCTCACCACTCCCTACCTAGTTTAGTCTTTTAAAGAACTTACAATTTTCAGGTATTTGGTCATTGTTTACTTATTACCAGTCCCCAGTAAGCTATAATTCCCATGAAAATAGGGTCATGTCCCAATGTTTCTTGAATAATTTCATCAGTCAGTTCAGTTCAGTTCAGCCGCTCAGGTGTGTCTTGCTCTCTGCGACCCCATGGACTGCAGCAGCCCAGGCCTCTCTGTCCATCACCAGCTCCTGGAGTTTGCCCAGACTCATGTCCATGGAGTCAGTGATGCCATCTGATAGAACTATGATTATTCAGCATTCACAAATATTGGGTAAGCAAATACATAAATGAATTAAGATAGTCCCAATCTGAAAGGGTGACCACAAATGCCTGGGGTGGGACAGGTTCCCAAGTCCGATTCTTGATGAGCCCAGACAGATGCAGTCCTGCAGGCTGGTTGGGGCATCCGCTTTCCGGAGGTTTCTTTTTCAAAGCTCCTTGGAGCTTCCTGGACTCTGAGTCTTGGTCAGCACTGCCGCGATACCTCAACAGGTTTCCATCGTTTTAAACCCCAGAAAGGAGACTTGGGAGTCTGTTTCCTTAAAAACTCTCCAGAGATTCTTATACAAAATTCCTACCTCTCTCTCCTGCTACTTTCAAAATTCTTCATGGGGAAAAAAGAAAAAGATTTTAATTCTTTATCTTTAGACACCACCTGCCACGAACATTGATAGGGGGGTCAATCATCCGACTTTGCTTACCAGATAGCAGACACTTGAAGCGTAATATTAGTAGCCCTCCCTTCAATCCTGCAAGGTAGGAATTCTTTTCCTCATTTTCCAGGTGGGGAAACAGACTGTCAGAGATCAAGAAACGTCCAGTCTCCTCTCAGGGCTGAGTGGAAGAGCAGATAATCAGACTTCTGAGTCTAGAGTTGATGGTGTTCCTACCACCCGCATTCCCATTATGTTGACCCACTTCACACAGGAGAGGGAAATACAGATCCACCATGGCTTGCTCCCAACCCTGAAATCCAAAACTTTCTGCAAACCAAAAACTTTTCTGCAAAAATCTGACCTGACTTGGCCTGAACTCATTTGTGAACAAAACTTGACCTGAACTGATTGAAGCTAATTATACTCCTTACTTATGCCACTTATTATGACTAGTCTTACATTTTGGTATACAAATAGTAAAATGTTAAATTGCAGGGTGCTCTTCCATCTCCTTAGTGCCCCATTAGGTCATTATGCATATAATATCTGCCCTGTAATCCTCCTTAAGGTCTGAAAGTTCTAAACTCTGAAGCACACGTGGTCCCAGGAGTTTCAGATGAGCAACCGGGAATCTGTTATATTTGTGAGTGATCCTATCATCCACAAAGCTTTTACAAACTGGAAGTAATTTTTTCTCATCTTCTTCTCATGCCCAAAGAGGAATTGAGAAAATTTTCTAACATGCCTTATTTTCTTGCTTTTTATAAAACCACTTCATTCTGTGGTTTCAAGGTATTCGCTGTACTTGATGTCAAGAGAAGTTTGCGGTTATTTGTTCGAGAAAAAAAAATTTAATTTTAAAAATTAATAACATGCTAAGTGGGGGAGGTGAAGGCCAAAAATGTATACAGAGTATGCTAACTGTATTCTTTGAAAGAGAAAATCTTCAGTTTTTTTCATGTGTGTTTAGCAACTAGAAATGTATGAGCAAAATTGATAACTGTGGTTCTCTCTGAGATGATTGAGGGAGATTTTTTTCTTTAATTTTGTACCCTTTTATACCTGTAAGTTTAGAACCACATGAACTTATTATCCACCGAGAAACTTATAGTCATAAGTAAACATACCCACGAATGATTTTTCACAATGTGTGAGAGACTCGAGACACAGGTGCCAAGTCAGCGGAGGTACCATTCACAGCCTGTGTCAGTCATTCGCGCGGCACAGAGTTGATGGCCCGTGTTTTCCTTGCTTTCTCCCATTCCCATTTAGGACAGGTGTTTCCCCTCATCTTCCATCCCTGAAGAGCACGTGCTGGCCTTTGTTTCTGGTTCACGCCAGCCTTCCCTCTCTGCTGCTTCAGTCTCGGACAGTATTCTTCTCTGGCCAGAGCTCTCAGCCCCTGGCCTAAGTGGTCATCTGAGTCAGGGCAGAATGAGAGGGTCCTGAACAGGAGGCTGGGCAAAGCTGGTGGGCGGGGTGGTCAGAGTGGGCCCACAGGTCACAGCAGGCAGCGGTTGGTCTGTGACGGGCAGCCCCAGACAAGGGCAAGGGCCGGGCAGGCCACGGAGACGGGGGCTGAGGTGCAGAGGGCAAATCCACTGTGGCTGGCACCCAATGAAACTGAAGCTGGGGTGCAAGTGTTGGCTTGACGTTCAAGCTGGGCACGTAGAACAGAGTTCAACTTCCAGAAAAGACAGGCTCACACATGTTTACGCCAGAATCGAGCTATAGCATTCCCGCTGGACTGGAGAAGACTCTTGAGAGTCCCCTGCACTGCAAGGCGATCCAACCAGTCCATCCTAAAGGAGACCAGTCCTGGGCGTTCATTGGAAGGACTGATGCTGAAGCCGAAGCTCCAATACTTTGGCCACCTGATGCGAAAAAAGGATTCATTGGAAAAGAACCTGATGCTGGGAAAGATTGAAAGCAGGAGAAGGGAACTACAGAGGATGAGGTGGGTGAATGACATCACTGACTCAATGGACATGAGTTGGAGCAAAACATCTGGAGACAGTGACGGACAGGGAGGCCTGGAGTGCTGCAGTCCATGGGGTTGCAAAGAGTCAGACGTGACTGAGCGACTGAACTAAACTGAACTGGACTAGTTTAAGCACTTTCCCCCCAAGGAAAATGAGAAAGCTCAGGATTCTGTACATGCTGCTTGTAACACAGAGTTGATGAGATTTCCTCCCCTCCCTCAAGCAGGGCTGTCCTGCCCAGTTTTATACTCTAAGAAGCAACAGATCATGGAAATCCCTGCAAACTTGCATTGTCCTTCCCCAAAAGTTGGGTTGAAATGATCTGGGGGCAGCCTTGACCGCTAAGGAGGCAAGCTGGTACCTCAACGGCAGTGTGGGTGCAACAGTGAGTCACACACTCAACCCACAGCTCATTGCAACAACCAGAAGTCATGGTGCCCAACTGCCATGGTACCTTTTGTCTTACGCTTTGTTCATATTGTGATGAGGGGATTAACTGGGCTCAATTTAGCTTTGTGTAGACACTGCAATTCAAGGCTTGTCCGTAGCTGTATTTCAATCCTCCTAAATCTAATAGACTTAAAAATCTCTCAGGGGCCTCCGTTTAGCATCCATCTTTTCACTGGCTCAACAGGGGCCTGACAAAAATAATATAATGCTGCCTCACCTCTAGGTTCTCTGCAGAGGGAATGGAAAGAACTGGACTTTCCAGCTCACTTTGAAAGAGGCAAGTGGGAAGGAGACCGAGAGCAGACCATAAATCTGTTGCTTGAGGCAGGACACCTGCCCTGTCAGTCTTTGCTCCATCCAAATGGAAACATGGGTGATCTAGGATTACCCTCCCGCAATGCCAACGGTCAACGCACTGAAAGGTCACGTCTATTACGGTTGGCGTTGCTCTCCCCGCTGAGCTGCTTTCTGAGTGGACGTCATACTCATCTCATGCAGAAGGCATGTTCTCCATGCCAGAATGCTGCTGCTAATATTTGATCTAATAAAAGACACCTTATCTTTTCTTCAAGCTTCATGACGTCTAGCTGCTGTTAGATGATCATTCCTTTCTTCTTCATCATTCCAACTTTGTGTTCTAAGGACTTGAATCCTTCAGCAAAGTTTTACTTGCCACCTCTCATTTTAAAGTGATTCTTTTAAAAAGATGAAAACCAAAGAAAACAGCTTTATTTGCAGAAGTAACTTTATGTGAATAGTCGGTGTGCCTTTGGAAGGAGCCATTGGCCTTTACTAATACTATCAGCTTCCCCAGCAAACCACACGTTGCTGTTTGTGTAGGATTGTAAGTGGGGAGAGGAAGGACTGGAAACACAATCTTCACCAAAAATAGGATCAAAACATGCAGCAACAGCTGGAACCAGCTGCGAGCAACTGCACAGTAGAATCCTGTCCAAGTCCACAGACGGAAGTCTGAGCACTCTTGGAGCCTGGAACAAGAGGAACAACAGACCGCTCCGTAAGAATGTCACACGTAAACCCAGCCAGCTAGCACCCCCAGAAATCGGCAACAGGAGGAATTCATCTTCTTAGATCCAATCACTGGGTAAAATCAGCCCTGTTTGTTCTAGGAGGTCCACGCACATGAACTTCATGCTAACTGGAGCTTGGTTCTCAGCCACTGGGACCCTTAAGGACTCCTTTGGACTCTGTGGATCTCCATTTCAAAAGCGTTATTGACATGAAGCTGGGGAGCTTTTTCCTGGAGTTCTTTCTCATCAGACTGGTTCTGGCTGCCTCCCGGGTGATGATGGAAAACCAAGGTGCTAGCCAGCATGTCATCCCCTTATTTTGTAATCATCAGGCAGTTGCACAAAGGTTATGTGGAACTTTACCAAGTAGTCAAAGGCACAGCCCCAGGCAGTCTTCAAGGATTTAGGACTATTAACGCACTCCCCAGATTGCATATTAAGGCACTCCACCGCCGGCCAGGTAAACGAGGTATGAGGGAATACAGTCATCACCTTTTCACTCTCAACCGTGACCTTTGGAAACCCAAGGCCTTTCAAGTCACAGTTGTGAACTGCTGCTTGGCTAACCTCTCCAACATTTTCTGATCCCAAAAAGGAGCCATAAGAAACCGCAGGCAAGGACCCTGAGCACTCTTGCCGTGGAGTCATTGCTAAAGGAGGAGCATTTTATCAGAGATGCTTAAGAGTCCTTAAAATCCTTCACTTATGGCCAAGTCCTTCTTAGAGATCAGCTTAATGTAAGTTCCATGTTTAGGTAGCTCTCATTTGCCTCAGGGCTTTCCAGGCGGCACTAGTGGTAAAGAATCCGCCTGCCAATGGAGGATATGTAAGAGACACGGGTTTGATCCCTGGGTTGGGAAGATCCCCTGGAGGAGAAAAAGGTACCCTACTCCAGGATTCTTGCCTGGAGAATCCCATGGACAGAAGAGCCTGGAGGGTTACAGTCCATGGGGTCACAAAGAGTCAAACACAACTGAGAAATTTAAATAACAGCAACTAAACAGAAATTTAAATAATAGCAACTAAACAAATAATCTGAATATGGGAGACAAGACCTGAAGGGACTTTCATTAAAATCTTGCTATTTGGTCTTTAGCGCAAAGGACAAGACTCTTTTATGAAATCCTGTTGTAGGGATTCTAATGTAAATTTTCTTTTTCTTCTTTTAGCCCTAGGGATAGAAGAGAGGAGGATATATTATGGTCCATCCTGTGCTCTGATCCTTCACCCTTAGGACTAGAAGAAATAAAGAAGACTTTTGCATGAATGTAGAAATATGTTTACCAGCTACACCGGAAACAGGGAGTTGAAGTCATGCAGAGCTTGGTTTCTCCAAAGACATGTTGGAAGTGTGGGCACTGAAAGAGTGTCGTGGGCATTTAACTCTCCTGTCCAAGTTAACCACAGTCCATGCAGTTTCCCATCATCAGCAGTACACTCAGTGGAAAAAATCACAGCTGTGTTTTACTGTGCATCAGCTATGTGCCTGTATCTCTAATCCTGATACAAAAAGAAAAACCTTCAAGAGAGTACTATCATTAAACCAGTTCAAAATAAATAATACAATGATTCAGAGAAATTGGGATAGACAAGTTTTGGTTAATGCTAACGACTGAAACAGCCGTGAAGCCGTGACAGTCTTTAGAGCCCTAGGGAGCATCGTGTTAATAGCAATGGCTTCGTCCCCATTAGGTGGCTGTGTTCACCCTCTTAAGATCAATAAGCAGAATGCCGACAATGTGCGTCCTCTGAGCACTCCAAGTCCCTCTGCATACCACTATTTCAGGTGGTGGTCTTGCCACTCTCCTTTGGTAGCCTCAGGAAGACGAGGATCAGTTAATGGTAAATTAAATGGCAGACTCCGGCATGCAGCCGTGGGTATTTCCACTACTAAAAGGCATTTGGTTATTAGGTTTGTCTTCACTTAATCATGGACCTGACTTGAACACTCGATTCAAAATCCCCTGCAGAGCAAGCTATCACTCTGTTGTTGTTAGCATGTTGACCCAATAGATAAAAAAGCATTAAAAAAGAAAAGAATGGAAAAAGGTTTTCTTTTCTGAAGTCAGGAACTAGTAAAAGGCTCAAAGGATTTTTAAAATCTTAGAGAGATTAAAAGCTAGTAAAAAAGTAAATATTTCTTTCAGTGGCTGCTCATATTTGTATTCTTCCTAAAGGTGGAAGGCATGTCAGGAAGATGACATTCCTCTTAAAAGAGTTTTGCAAAAGTGTCTAAATGTATTTGATCAGGAGGAGCCAAGATGGCGGAGGAGTAGGACGGGGAGAACACTTTCTCCCCCACAAATTCATCAAAAGAGCATTTAAACGTCGAGTAAATTCCACAAAACAACTTCTGAATGCCGGCAGAGGACATCAGGCACCCAGAAAAGCAACCCAACTCTTCGAAAGGAGGTAGGAAAAAATATTAAAAACAAAAAAAAAGAGACAAAAGAGGGAGGGACGGAGTTCCGCCCCGGGAAGGGAATCTTAAAAAGAGAGAAGTTTCCAAACATCAGGAAACCTTCTCACTGCCGAATCTGTGCCGAGCTTTGGAAGCACAGAGGGCAACATAACAGGGAGAAGAAATAAATAAACAATTTAAAACTCACAGATTGCGAGCCCTACAGTAACTCCCCCAGCAGAGAAGCAGCGCAGACGCCTGCATCCGCCATTAGCAAGCCGGGGCTGGGCAGGGAGGCGCGGCGTGGGCTGCATCGCTGAGAGTAAGAATCTGGCCTGAATACCCTGAGCGCTATCTGAGCGAAATAATTTGGGCTAGCAAACCAGACTGTGGGATACCTACCACGCGAAAAGCCAGCCCTAACCTAAGACCGCCAGGCCCGCGCACGAAACAAAGGACTGAACAGAGATAGCCGGCTGCAGACCTTCCCCCTCCGGTGACAGGCAGCCAGAGCCGGAGGGGGGCAATCGCAGCCCCAGAGAGACATTATCTATAAAATTGTAAGCAGGCTTCTTTGCTAACTAAAACTTCTTGGGGGTCTGGACAGTCAACATCTGCCTGAGAAGGTGCGCCGGTTTTACATCCAGATAACCGAGTGGCGGGGAGGCGATAAGTCGCAGCATTGGCGCTCGCCTGGGAAGAGCAAATTGGCGCTCGGACCTGGGAAGAGCACAAAACGCAGGCCCAACTGAGTCTGTGCCTCTGAGGACTACCCGGGTGCCTGAACCTGAGCGGCTTGGACCTGGGAGGTGCATGCAGCCCAGGGCCAGCCTCGGATTGTTCCCGGCGGAACAACCTAGAGTCCGAGCAGTGTGGACAGGGAGGCTACACGCGCCGTGAGCGGGGGCAGACCCAGGGTGGCTGAGGCACTGCGAGCCCACGCCAGTGTTATTTGTTTGCAGCATCCCTCCCTTCCTCCCCACAGCGCGACTGAACAAGTAAGCCTAAAAAAAAAAAAAAAAAAGTGTCCTCCACCGTGCCCTTTGAGTCAGGGCGGAAACCAGATACTGAAGAGACTAGCAAACAGAAGAAGATATAACAGAGGGAAACGCCTTGGAAGCTACAGGCAATAGATCAAAACCCTGTGGTTACTACGGACTACATAGGAAGGGGCCTATAGATCTTGAGAAATATAAATCTGACCAAGGAACTAGCCAAAAATGAACTGAACCCACAACACCCACAAAAAAAAAAAAACAAAAAAGTCCTAGATATATTTTTATTATTTTTACGATCATTCTTTCTTTTTTTTTTTAATTAAAAAAAAAAAATTTAAGTCCTCTATTGTTCCTTTAATTTTCACTTTTATAACCTATTACTTTGCAAAAAAAAAAAAAAAAGACCCTATTTTCTTCTTCAGCAAACTTCATATATATATATTTTATAATTTTTTGACCTTGGTTTTTTTTTTTTTTTTTTTGGTCTTTGTTTTTTTCTTCTTTTCTTTAACATTGTATTTTTGAAATTCCAAACTCTACTCTAGATTTTAATTTTCGCTTTTAGGTATATGTTATCAATTTTGTACCTATAGTTTTTTTTTTTATATAATTTCTGTGACTTTTTTTTTTTTTTCTTCTTCTCTGTTTCTTTCTCTTCTTCTTTTATATAACATTGTATATCTGAAATTCCAAACTTTACTCTAGATTTTTAATTTATGCTTTTTGGTATTTGATACCAATTTTGTACCTGTATATTCTTTATAATTTTTGTGACATTGTTCGTATTTGTTTGTTTGTTTTCTCTCTTTATTTTTCTTCTTCTTCTTCTTCTTTTTTTTTTTTTAAACATTGTATTTTTGAAATTCCAAACTCTACTCTAGATTTTTAATTTTTGCTTTCTGGTATTAGTTATCAATTTTGTACCTGTACTTTCTTTATAATTTTCGCGACCTTGTTTGTTTTTGTTTGTTCGTTTTTTCTCTCTTTCTTTTCCTTCTTCTTTTCTTTAACATCGTATTTTTGAAATTCCAAACTCTACTCTAGATTTTTAATTTTCGCTTTCTGGTATTAGTTATCAATTTTGTACCTGTACTTTCTTTATAATTTTCGCGACCTTGTTTGTTTTTGTTTGTTCGTTCTTTCTCTCTTTCTTTTCCTTCTTCTTTTCTTTAACGTCGTATTTTTGAAATTCTAAACTCTACTCTAGATTTTTAATTTTTGCTTTTATGTATTTGTTACCAATTTTGTACCTTTAAGGACCCAATCTTCAGGACCCATTTTTCACTAGGGAGTGAGATTACTGGCTTGACTGCTCTCTCTCCCTTTGGACCCTCCTTTTTCTCCACCAGGTCGCCTGTGTCTCCTCCCTAACCCCTCTCTACTCTACCCAACTCTGTGAATTTCTGTGTGTTCCAGACGGTGGAGAACACTTAGGGAACTGATTACTGGCTGGATCTGTCTCCCTCCTTTTCATTCCCCCCTTTTATCCTTCTGGCCACCTCAGTTACCTTCCTCCTTCTCTTCTCTGTATAACCCCGTGAACATCTCTGAGTGGTCCAGTTGTGGAGTGCACATAAGGAAGTGACTACTGGCTAGCCCACTCTCTCCACTATTGATTCACCTCATCTCATTTGGGTCACCTCTAACTCCCTCCTCCCTCTTCTCTTCTCCATGTAACCCTGTGAACCTCTCTGAGTGACCCTCACTGTAGAGAAACTTATCATCTTTAATGTAGATGTTTTATCAATGGTGTTATATAGAAGGAGAAGTTTTGAAACTACTGTAAAAATAAGACCGATAATCGGAAGCAGGAGACTTAAGTCCAAACCCTGACTCCAGGGAACTCCTGACTCCAAGGAACATTCATTGACAGGAGCTCATCAAATGCCTCCATACCGACACTGAAACCAAGCACCACACAAGGGCCAATAAGTTCCAGGGCAAGACATACCAAGCAAATTCTCCAGCAACAAAGGAACACAGCCCTGAGCTTCAAGATACAGGCTGCCCAAAGTCACCCCAAAACTATAGACATCTCATAACTCATTACTGGACATTTCATTGCACTCCAGAGAGAAGAAATACAGCTCCACCCACCAGAACACCGACACAAGCTTCCCTAACCAGGAAACCTTGACAAGCCACCTGTACAAACCCACACACAGTGAGGAAAAGCCACAATAAAGAGAACTCCACAGACTGCCAGAATACAGAAAGGACACCCCAAACTCAGCAATTTAAACAAGATGAAGAGACAGAGGAATACTCAGCAGATAAAGGAACAGGATAAATGCCCACCAAACCAAACAAAAGAGGAAGAGATAGGGAATCTACCTGATAAAGAATTCCGAATAATGATAGTGAAATTGATCCAAAATCTTGAAACTAAAATGGAATCACAGATAAATAGCCTGGAGACAAGGATTGAGAAGATGCAAGAAAGGTTTAACAAGGACCTAGAAGAAATAAAAAAGAGTCAATATATAATGAATAATGCAATAAGTGAAATTAAAAACACTCTGGAGGCAACAAATAGTAGAATAACAGAGGCAGAAGACAGGATTAGTGAATTAGAAGATAGAATGGTAGAAATAAATGAATCAGAGAGGATAAAAGAACAACGAATTAAAAGAAATGAGGACAATCTCAGAGACCTCCAGGACAATATTAAACGCTACAACATTCGAATCATAGGGATTCCAGAAGAAGAAGACAAAAAGAAAGACCATGAGAAAATACTTGAGGAGATAATAGTGGAAAACTTCCCTAAAATGGGGAAGGAAATAATCACCCAAGTCCAAGAAACCCAGAGAGTCCCAAACAGGATAAACCCAAGGAGAAACACCCCAAGACACATATTAATCAAATTAACAAAGATCAAACACAAAGAACAAATATTAAAAGCAGCAAGGGAAAAACAACAAATAACACACAAGGGAATTCCCATAAGGATAACAGCTGATCTTTCAATAGAAACTCTTCAAGCCAGGAGGGAATGGCAAGACATACTTAAAATGATGAAAGAAAATAACCTACAGCCCAGATTATTGTACCCAGCAAGGATCTCATTCAAGTATGAAGGAGAAATCAAAAGCTTTTCAGACAAGCAAAAGCTGAGAGAATTCTGCACCACCAAACCAGCTCTCCAACAAATACTAAAGGATATTCTCTAGACAGGAAACACAAAAACGGTGTATAAACTCGAACCCAAAACAATAAAGTAAATGGCAACGGGAACATACTTATCAGTAATTACCTTAAATGTAAATGGGTTGAATGCCCCAACCAAAAGACAAAGACTGGCTGAATGGATACAAAAACAAGACCCCTACATATGTTGTCTACAAGAGACCCACCTCAAAACAGGGGACACATACAGACTGAAAGTGAAGGGCTGGAAAAAGATTTTCCATGCAAATAGGGACCAAAAGAAAGCAGGAGTAGCAATACTCATATCAGATAAAATAGACTTCAAAACAAAGGCTGTGAAAAGAGACAAAGAAGGTCACTACATAATGATCAAAGGATCAATCCAAGAAGAAGATATAACAATTATAAATATATATGCACCCAACACGGGAGCACCACAGTACGTAAGACAAATGCTAACAAGTATGAAAGGAGAAATTAACAATAACACAATAATAGTGGGAGACTTTAATACCCCACTTACACCTATGGATAGATCAACTAAACAGAAAATTAACAAGGAAACACAAACTTTAAATGATACAATAGACCAGTTAGACCTAATTGATATCTATAGGTCATTTCATCCCAAAACAATGAATTTCACCTTTTTCTCAAGCGCACATGGAACCTTCTCCAGGATAGATCACATGCTGGGCCATAAAGCTAGCCTTGGTAAATTCAAAAAAATAGAAATCATTCCAAGCATTTTTTCTGACCACAATGCAGTAAGATTAGATCTCAATTACAGGAGAAAAACTATTAAAAATTCCAACATATGGAGGCTGAACAACACGCTGCTGAATAACCAACAAATCACAGAAGAAATCAAAAAAGAAATCAAAATTTGCATAGAAACGAATGAAAATGAAAACACAACAACCCAAAACCTGTGGGACACGGTAAAAGCAGTCCTAAGGGGAAAGTTCATAGCAATACAGGCACACCTCAAGAAACAAGAAAAAAGTCAAATAAATAACCTAACTCTACACCAAAAGCAACTAGAAAAGGAAGAAATGAAGAACCCCAGGGTTAGTAGAAGGAAAGAAATCTTAAAAATTAGAGCAGAAATAAATGCAAAAGAAACAAAAGAGACCATAGCAAAAATCAACAAAACCAAAAGCTGGTTCTTTGAAAGGATAAATAAAATTGACAAACCATTAGCCAGACTCATCAAGAAACAAAGGGAGAAAAATCAAATCAACAAAATCAGAAACGAAAATGGAGAGATCACAACAGACAACACAGAAATACAAAGGATCATAAGAGACTACTATCAACAATTATATGCCAATAAAATGGACAACGTGGAAGAAATGGACAAATTCTTAGAAAAGTACAACTTTCCAAAACTGGACCAGGAAGAAATAGAAAATCTTAACAGACCCATCACAAGCACGGAAATTGAAACTGTAATCAAAAATCTTCCAGCAAACAAAAGCCCCGGTCCAGACGGCTTCACAGCTGAATTCTACCAAAAATTTAGAGAAGAGCTGACACCTATCCTGCTCAAACTCTTCCAGAAAATTGCAGAGGAAGGTAAACTTCCAAACTCATTCTATGAGGCCACCATCACCCTAATACCAAAACCTGACAAAGATCCCACAAAAAAAGAAAACTACAGGCCAATATCACTGATGAACATAGATGCAAAAATCCTTAACAAAATTCTAGCAATCAGAATCCAACAACACATTAAAAAGATCATACACCATGATCAAGTGGGCTTTATCCCAGGGATGCAAGGATTCTTCAATATCCGCAAATCAATCAATGTAATACACCACATTAACAAATTGAAAAATAAAAACCATATGATTATCTCAATAGATGCAGAGAAAGCCTTTGACAAAATTCAACATCCATTTATGATAAAAACTCTCCAGAAAGCAGGAATAGAAGGAACATACCTCAACATAATAAAAGCTATATATGACAAACCCACAGCAAACATTATCCTCAATGGTGAAAAATTGAAAGCATTTCCTCTAAAGTCAGGAACAAGACAAGGGTGCCCACTTTCACCATTACTATTCAACATAGTTTTGGAAGTTTTGGCCACAGCAATCAGAGCAGAAAAAGAAATAAAAGGAATCCAAATTGGAAAAGAAGAAGTAAAACTCTCACTATTTGCAGATGACATGATCCTCTACATAGAAAACCCTAAAGAGTCCACCAGAAAATTACTAGAAATAATCAATGACTACAGTAAAGTTGCAGGATATAAAATCAACACACAGAAATCCCTTGCATTCCTATACACTAATAATGAGAAAACAGAAAGAGAAATTAAGGAAACAATTCCATTCACCATTGCAACGGAAAGAATAAAATACTTAGGAATATATCTACCTAAAGAAACTAAAGACCTATATATAGAAAACTATAAAACACTGGTGAAAGAAATCAAAGAGGACACTAATAGATGGAGAAATATACCATGTTCATGGATTGGAAGAATCAATATAGTGAAAATGAGTATACTACCCAAAGCAATTTATAGATTCAACGCAATCCCTATCAAGCTACCAACAGTATTCTTCACAGAGCTAGAACAAATAATTTCACAATTTGTATGGAAATACAAAAAACCTCGAATAGCCAAAGCGATCTTGAGAAAGAAGAATGGAACTGGAGGAATCAACCTACCTGACTTCAGGCTCTACTACGAAGCCACAGTTATCAAGACAGTATGGTACTGGCACAAAGACAGAAATATTGATCAATGGAATAAAATAGAAAGCCCAGAGATAAATCCACGCACATATGGACACCTTATCTTCGACAAAGGAGGCAAGAATATACAATGGATTAAAGACAATCTCTTTAACAAGTGGTGCTGGGAAATCTGGTCAACCACTTGTAAAAGAATGAAACTGGACCACTTTCTAACACCATACACAAAAATAAACTCAAAATGGATTAAAGATCTAAACGTAAGACCAGAAACTATAAAACTCCTAGAGGAGAACATAGGCAAAACACTCTCCGACATACATCACAGCAGGATCCTCTATGACCCACCTCCCAGAATATTGGAAATAAAAGCAAAAATAAACAAATGGGACCTAATTAACCTTAAAAGCTTCTGCACATCAAAGGAAACTATTAGCAAGGTGAAAAGACAGCCTTCAGAATGGGAGAAAATAATAGCAAATGAAGCAACGGACAAACAACTAATCTCAAAAATATACAAGCAACTCCTACAGCTCAACTCCAGAAAAATAAACGACCCAATCAAAAAATGGGCCAAAGAACTAAATAGACATTTCTCCAAAAAAGACATACAGATGGCTAACAAACACATGAAAAGATGCTCAACATCACTCATTATCAGAGAAATGCAAATCAAAACCACTATGAGGTACCATTTCACACCAGTCAGAATGGCTGCGATCCAAAAGTCTACAAATAATAAATGCTGGAGAGGGTGTGGAGAAAAGGGAACCCTTTTACACTGTTGGTGGGAATGCAAACTAGTACAGCCACTATGGAGAACAGTGTGGAGATTCCTTAAAAAACTGGAAATAGAACTGCCTTATGATCCAGCAACCCCACTGCTGGGCATACACACTGAGGAAACCAGAAGGGAAAGAGACACGTGTACCCCAATGTTCATCGCAGCACTGTTTATAATAGCCAAGACATGGAAGCAACCTAGATGTCCATCAGCAGATGAATGGATAAGAAAGCTGTGGTACATATACACAATGGAGTATTACTCAGCCATTAAAAAGAATACATTTGAATCAGTTCTAATTAGGTGGATGAAACTGGAGCCTATTATACAGAGTGAAGTAAGCCAGAAGGAAAAACATAAATACAGTATACTAACGCATATATATGGAATTTAGAAAGATGGTAACAATAACCCGGTGTACGAGACAGCAAAAGAGACACTGATGTATAGAACAGTCTTATGGACTCTGTGGGAGAGGGAGAGGGTGGGAAGATTTGGGAGAATGGCAATGAAACATGTAAAATATCATGTAGGAAACGAGTTGCCAGTCCAGGTTCGATGCATGATGCTGGATGCTGGGGGCTGGTGCACTGGGACGGCCCAGAGGGATGGTATGGGGAGGGAGGAGGGAGGAGGGTTCGGGATGGGGAGCACATGTATACCTGTGGCGGATTCATTTTGATATTTGGCAAAACTAATACAATTATGTAAAGTTTAAAAATAAAATAAAATTGGAGAAAAAAAAAAATGTATTTGATCAGAGATGTTTTCATTGAAGCATATCTTTCGTTAGTTAGATTGTGAAGGCTGATTCATATAGCCCCCAGATGCATCTGAAAAGGCTGCAGTACCACTAATGCTGCTGCTGCTGCTAAGTCACTTCAGTCTTGTCCGACTCCGTGCGACCCCATAGACGGCAGCCCACCGGCTCCCCCATCACTGGAAGTCTCCAGGCAAGAACACTGGAGTGGGTTGCCATTTCCTTCTCCAATGCACGAAAGTGAAAAGTGAAAGTGAAGTCGCTCAGTCGTGTCTGACTCTTCGGGACCCCATGGACTGCAGCCCACCAGGCTCCTCCATCCATGGGATTTTCCAGGCGAGAGTACTGGAGTGGGGTGCCATTGCCTTCTCCTACAATACCATTAATACAATACCACTAATGCAACGCCCCTGAAAGAGCTTGAAGTTTGTTAGCAGTCCAAACTGGCTCGGGTCATCTCCCAAAAGTAAGGGACTCGATGAGACATGCATGTGCATTTTCACTCACGTGTCCGTGACTCCAAAGCCAGTGATCTGCAGCCTGTATGTTACAAACCACAGGGTCAAGAGAGGACGTATTCAGTCGCAAACTTGTTTTAGAAATCTAGCCTTTGATAAAAATGGTTTGAGAGCTAACAGAAGTATTTGGGAAGTCAGGAAAAAATGTTTTTAACTCTTCAAATAACTTTTTGGTAGATGGACCCCAACAAAGTTTGCATGAAAGATGTTACAAGGCAGTTGATGTGACTGACTTCCACCCCCTTGATATTTAAGTTTGAGAACTTATCTCCTTTTGTGTTTACATGTGGGATTTAGTTTAATCTGTGGTAAGCAGATTTCTGTTACACAACTGTTTGAATTTCAGGCCACATGCAATCACTTGAATTATTTTACTTAATTTCATGTATTTATCTTATGTATTTACCTGAGAGTTAAAAATCAAACTTTTTTGAGGCTGAAGTTAATCATTTACATTTGTGCCGTATTTTAAGGTTTGTAAAGCATTATACATACTATTTTCTTTTTAGATGAAAAATATTGTTTAACTATGTCATCTGCTATAGAGGAGTTCATTAATTCTCTAAACATTATAGTAGATAAGACATAAATATTATTTTGTCTGTTTTGAAAATAAATACAAGGATAACACACTTAACCTGCTCAAGTTACCCATTCATCTAGTAGAAGAGGCTCAACAATTAGCTTTAAAGTGCATAAGCCTATATTTTCAGTGTATTCAGTATATATCTTTCCAATCAGTGATTTTTAACATGTATGACAATCAACTAGACATATTTAAAATGTAATGTTTTCAAAAGCAAGAAATTGTAAGAAACCAGAGCCTCTATGCTGTGGATTAAAAGTCACTTTGGTTGACTTGGTTATTAGAAAAATATTCATTAGTGAATTTTAAAACTGCCTTCAGAAATAAAAATAAAATGTTCCAATGCAGAAAATATCAAGTTAAAAGTTTTTCTTTAAGAGTTAGGGATTTATGAAATTTGTATGTCAAAACTTCAAACCACATTTCAAGAGTTAAGTTTTGACATTTACAAGATATCTAAAAATTTGACACTTATAAAGACCAACATTCTCACTCTCCCAGCAGTGACTGACAGACACACACGGGTCCCTTCGTTCCTCCATTAATAGAACTGAAAAGGGAAAGCTCTGTTTTCTGAGTTCCGAATATGAACATGAGTTTACCTCCAGCAAAGCTCATTCACACCTGAGTTCAGACAAGTGCATTTGGGTGGGCGTAGTTCCTGATGATGGAGAAGGCAGTGGCCCCCACTCCAGTTCTCTTGCCTGGAGAATCCCATGGATGGAGGCGCTTGGTGGGCTGCAGTCCATGGGGTCGATAGAGGTCGGACACAACTGATCGACTTCACTTTCACTTTTCCCTTTCATGAATTGGAGAAGGAAATGGCAACCCACTCCAGTGTTCTTGCCTGGAGAATCCCAGTGATGGGGGAGCCTGGTGGGCTGCCGTCTATGGGGTCGCACACAGTCGGACACGACTGAAGCGACTTAGCAGTAGCAGCAGCAGTTCCCGATGAAGGTTCTATTCTTCCAAGTCTTTATAAAAATACAATAATTAAAGTTCAAAATGACCACTTAATAGTTCTCTCTAAACTGTTTATTGAACACCACAATTTACCATGCATGTTATAATTAAAGTTAACATAGTGAAATAAAAAAACAATAAAATAGCCCATTGTTATCAAGGTGTCACTATAGAGATGGTTATAGGTATCAAGCAAGTAAACAAATAAATTTCAGAATGGAAAAGAATGAATAATTTCAAGATGCAACAAAGTTAATGAAAGACCTAAGATGGAAGGAAGTAATAGAGTGACTGAGAGCTGGGCAATATGTTCAGTTTGGAGGTCAGGAAACCTGTCTCCGAGAAGGTGATATCTGAGCCTGTGGAAAGACCTGGACACAGAGAAATCCAGACAGAGGGGAGAGCAAGTGCAAAGCCCTAAAATGGGAACCCTGTGGTGGGGGTGGACACAGACCTCCTTGGAAAGGATGAAGCTGGTAAAACAGCTGGTTACAAGGGGAGAGAAAGACCAGTTTGGAAGAAATAATCCAGCCATTTAAATTGATTCAGCAGAATTTCCAATTGTCTTACTGCAGAAATGTCCGAGCTAATATTACCATTTTCCATGTCCCACTTCACTAGAATTAAGCTTTCTCTTGTCACCCTAAACAATATCAATTCTGGAGAAGCAGGGACATTAAGAAGCGATGTGAGAGTTATGCCAATTTAATAAACATGACACTTGATTTTCACTATGTATATTTCCTAATTTTAGGGAAAATATGGGTCCCAGGAAATCCACGCATCCTATGGAATACTAAGATTATAGAACTGCTACTGTCTTTTGGAATTTCTTTTCAGTGGCATTTACAGATTTCTACCATAATGAGACATCATTTTTTCACATTCTTAGTTCCTTCTCTACCAAAGAACTATTTTTAATTATAAATTTAAACTTGGAACTCATCATAATTTACTTGCCCTCATAATAGTTCATGTTCTCAATTTTAAAATATGAAAGTAGGAATCAGAGGAAAATGTTCATTTAAGAGACTAGGAGAAAAAAACTCAGATAAGAAACACTAAGACTTTAAAATGTAGAGTCGCCTAACTATGGTTTTCAAATGTTGTGAAACACTGAGAAAATGTCTCTACATTTTAGGGCCCTAAAATTATCTTCGGTAAAGTTAATTGATGCTACTCAATAAATAAATGTCATCAGCTATTCAGTTCAGTTCAGTTCAGTTCAGTTGCTCAGTCATGTCTGACTCTTTGCGACCCCATGAATTGCAGCACGCCAGGCCTCCCTGTCCATCACCAACTCCTGGAGTTCACTCAGACTCACGTCCATGGAGTCAGTGATGCCATCCAGCCATCTCATCCTCTGTCGTCCCCTTCTCCTCCTGCCCCCAATCCCTCCCAGCATCAGAGTCTTTTCCAATGAGTTAACTCTTCGCATGAGGTGGCCTAAGTACTAGAGTTTCAGCTTTAGCATCATTCCCTCCAAAGAAATCCCAGGGCTGATCTCCTTCAGAATGGACTGGATGGATCTCCTTGCAGTCCAAGGGACTCTCAAGAGTCTTCTCCAACACCACAGTTCAAAAGCATCAATTCTTCAGCACTCAGAAAGTTTAAAGCAAAACTTCTATGGACAGCCTGTTAAAGACAGTCATGTGATAAAATAGGGAAGAGGATGCGCTTTGGGGTTTTAGATTCATATCCTGCCTTGTCCACTGGAATATCCTGAGCCTCAGTCATTCCTTTTTAAAAGTGGAGTGAGACTAACCTAACCCCAAGTCTTCTGTGAGAACTGAATTAGATCATCGTTTTTAATCTTATTCAGTGACCCATAGTTTTTTTCTAGTCTATTGCAATACTCCTAAACGTGTGCATCGTAACTAGCTGGCCTTAATCACAGTAAATCTTTTGTGTCAGATGCTCAGTCATGTCTGACTCTTTGCACCCCATGGACTGTAGCCCACCAGGCTCCTAGGTCCATGGAATTTTCCAGGCAAGAATCCTGGAGTGGGGAGCCATTTCCTCCTCCAGGGAATCTTCCCAATCCAGAGATCACATCCATGTCTTTATGCGCCCTGAATTGGCAGGCAGATTCTTTACCACTAGCACCACTTAGTTCGGTTTAGTTCAGTTCAGTTCAGTCGCTCAGTCGTGTTCGACTCTTTGTGACCCCATGAACCTCAGCACACCAGGCCTCCCTGTCCGTCACCAACTCCCGGAGTCCACCCAAACTCATGTCCACTGAGTCAGTGATGCCATCCAGCCGTCTTAGGAAGCACATAAATCTTTTAGCCTCTTTATAGTTCTTTTTGTTTGTGTGTTTGCTGCAAGAATTTTATTTACTGCAAAGGATGGTCAAGAGATAAAATTAGGGCATATGGTTTAAGAGTAAAGATAATATCAACATTTTAGCTGTAAGTTTTTTTTCAGTAAATATTTGACTTTTAAAATTCCATTTTAGAAGGTTAAGAAAGCAATCTTTCTTCCCTCTCCCCCAGCCCATTAATACACTTTCATCAAATTTGAAAATTAAACCAATGTAAGTGTTAAAATTAAACATTCTGCACAGCATTCTTTCAACATTTAAAATTTTTTATTTCAAATACTACAATATTTTATTCCTATTTTCTCCATTTTCTGACATATAGCTTGATACTTCTAAATGTTATCAATTAACCAGTACTCTATCAAAATTGACTTATGTAGTTTTACAGTACTTTTAAAATATATATATGTTTTTCCATCAGCTTACCTGCTCCTGCTTCAGTTCCAAGTACCTATGGATTTCTTTGGAATATTCTAACAGGGCTTGGGAAACCTTCTACATATGTGCTTGCATCCTTGATGGTTTTTAAGGAATAAACTGTTTAAATCAGAAGAGCAGAGTTCAGTGTAGACTAAACTCTTCAGTATGCAGAAGCAGTCCAAAGATTATAGGCTCAGAAAAATGTCCTGTGAGGATGTTACAGGTGAAAGTGGAAGGAACACAAAGGGGACATTTGGATTTAGTGCCGATATTAAGCTGAAAGGTGACGTTTGTAAGCAGAAAAAGTGGTGAAAGTAAATGAGAGGCGTGTCAGGATGTAAACCACAGATGCTCTTTAAATTGTACATCTTTCTCTGTATAGCTTTCTGCTCGTGGTCGTAAACAAGCACACCCAAGCTACATAATCGAATAAAGGGTCATAATGGTTAGGATTCAAGCCAATTTTGTGCCTGAACTTTAAACAAATTACCATTCCTATATGAATGTTAAACATTCATGTGATGAATTGTCATGTAATCATGAAATAAAAAGGGACTTATCTCTTCTCAAATAGGTTGATTAATACAGTAGTTCAACTTAAAGTTACTTTTAACAAAGTATCAGTCAGCAGGCGTCTTAACTAGACACAACTTAGCAACTGAACAAAGAAATAAGAGCAATAACTGACAAAGCGTAGCCTATTTCTATCCCTCTATGTGCTTCTGGGCAACCTGAGACTCTAAATCTAAAATAAAGTAACCTAAGGGTCAATACCTTAAGAGTTCCAAAAAATAGCAAGAAGAGATAAGAAAGCCTTCTTCAGCGATCAATGAAAAGAAATAGAGGAAAACAACAGAATGGGAAAGACTAGAGATCTCTTCAAGAAAATCAGAGATACCAAAGGAACATTTCATGCAAAGATGGGCTCAATAAAGGACAGAAATTGTAGGGACCTAACAGAAGCAGAAGATATTAAGAAGAGGTGGCAAGAATACACAGAAGAACTGTACAAAAAAGATCTTCACGACCCAGATAATCACGATGGTGTGATCACTGACCTAGAGCCAGACATTCTGGAATGTGAAGTCAAGTGGGCCTTAGAAAGCATCACTACGAACAAAGCTAGTGGAGGTGATGGAATTCCAGTTGAACTATTCCAAATCCTGAAAGATGATGCTGTGAAAGTGCTGCACTCAATATGCCAGCAAATTGGGAAAACTCAGCAGTGGCCACAGGACTGGAAAAGGTCAGATTTCATTCCAATCCCAAAGAAAGGCAATTCCAACGAATGCTCAAACTACCGCACAATTGCACTCATCTCACATGCTAGTAAAGTAATGCTCAAAATTCTCCAAGCCAGGCTTCAGCAATATGTGAATCGTGAACTTCCTGATGTTCAAGCTGGTTTTAGAAAAGGCAGAGGAACCAGAGATCAAATTGCTAACATCGGCTGGATCATAGAAAAAGCAAGAGAGTTCCAGAAAAACGTCTATTTCTGCTTTATTGACTATGCCAAAGCCTTTGACTGTGTGGATCACAATAAACTGTGGAAAATTCTGAAAGAGATGGGAATACCAAACCACCTGATCTGCCTCTTGAGAAATCTGTAGGCAGGTCAGGAAGCAACAGTTAGAACTGGACATGGAACAACAGACTGGTTCCAAATAGGAAAAAGAGTACATCAAGGCTGTATATTGTCACCCTGTTTATTTAACTTCTATGCAGAGTACATCATGAGAAACGCTGGACTGGAAGAAACATAAGTTGGAATCAAGATTGCCGGGAGAAATATCAATAACCTCAGATATGCAGATGACACCACCCTTATGGCAGAAAGTGAAGAGGAACTAAAAAGCCTCTTGATGAAAGTGAAAGTGGAGAGTGAAAAGTTGGCTTAAAGTTCAATATTCAGAAAATGAAGATCATGGCATCCGGTCCCATCACTTCATGGGAAATAGATGGAGAAAGAGTGGAAACAGTGTCAGACTTTATTTTTTGGGGCACAAAATCACTGCAGATGGTGACTGCAGCCATGAAATTAAAAGACGCTTACTCCTTGGAAGGTAAGCTATGACCAACCTAGATAGCATATTCAAAAGCAGAAATATTACCTTGCCAACAAAGGTCCGTCTAGTCAAGGCTATGGTTTTTCCTGTGGTCGTGTATGGATATGAGAGTTGGACTGTGAAGAAGGCTGAGCACCAAAGAATTGATGCTTTTGAACTGTGGTGTTGGAGAAGACTCTTGAGAGTCCCTTGGACTGCAAGGAGATCCAACCAGTCCATCCTAAAGGAGATCAGCCCTGGGATTTCTTTGGAAGGAATGATGCTAAAGCTGAAACTCCAGTACTTTGGCCACCTCATGCGAAGAGCTGACTCACTGGAAAAGACTCTGATGCTGGGAGGGATTGGGGGCATGAGGAGAAGGGGACGACAGAGGATGAGATGGCTGGATGGCATCACTGACTCGATGGACGTGAGTCTGAGTGAACTCTGGGAGTTGGTGATGTACAGGGAGGCCTGGCATGCTGTGATTCATGGGGTCGCAAAGAGTTGGACACGACTGAGTGACTGATCTGATCTGATCTGATCTGATCTGAAGGGTCAACACTGACTATTGGTCATCTTGAGACAGACTAGTCTGGATCCACCAAGTCAGTCCTTCTGCAAACAGAATCAAGTGAAGATTAATGGGTATTTGTTGACAGTGGAAAGTCAAGGAAGAAGACAAGCACTGGAAACAAACAGATCTAGGTTTAAACCCTCGCCTGACCCAATGTACACATCCACTTACAAGCATTTATAACCCTGCGGAGTTGTCTTCAGTTTCTTCCTGTGTGGAATACAAATGTTGATGCCTGATTGGCTTATTGTGAGAATTAATGATTTGCTGCACATAAGCTTTTAGCATAGCATTTGAGATATCCTGGACCCTCAATAAATGCTATCTTTTCAAAGTTCCCTTTACGTAATAATTCTTTCCACTTACTAAAGTGAGGAATGGAAACTCAGGTGTCTTCCCATTCTATGTCTGAACCGGTGGGCTGTCAGCACCCAAAAGGGGCAGAAAACGTGGCTCTGATAAGCCTGGCTAAGAGCTGTGACAGACCCACTTCCTTCAGAATGCCCAGGGAGCTCACAGTACGCGAATATGGAAGGAGGTATGACTCCCAGGCATGGAAAGCGTTACTATGAAGGCTTTTTTCAGGTTGCGTTTCCTCTGAGCACATTTAGAGCCTTGGGAATGCAGACCTAGCCAAGATCTGACACACATTCATTACTCTTCTTTGCCTCCTTGACAAGTCCTGTGAATCTTCTCATCATTCAACAGCTGGCAAGTCTCACCTCCGTGCAGGCTTCAGCTGGACTTAAGAGGATCATGGGCAGAGATGGGAAACGGGATCAGCCACCTCCTGGCTCGGCCAGCAGGGCCTTCAGCGGAGATGGAGGCAAAGAAAGCAACTAGATGTGGAGGCTGGAGCCTTGGCTTCTCCCTGGTTGTGGTGAACCCCTCAACTTCTCTCAGCTGCAAAATGATAACTCATTGTATAGGATTTTTATGTATGGTGTTGATGGTAAAATAATATGAAAATGCCCTATAAATCATATGCGTGTGTGAGCACTCAGTCATGCCTCACTCTTTGGGACCCCATGGACTATAGTCCACGAGGTTCCTCTGTCCGTGGAATTTTTCCAGGCAAGAAGACTGGAGTGGGTAGCCGTTTCCTCCTCCAGGGGATCTTCCCAACACGGGGATCGAACCCTCATGACTCTTAATCTCCTGCATTAGCAGGCATGTTTGTTTGGGTTTTTTTCCCTATATAGAACTATACTAAAGAAAGGCTTCTATTTGAATATTTGATGTGTAAAAAAGTATTGCACTGTATGTAATTTCAGTCTTAATAAAATGTTCTCCATTTATGGTGGCTCTAGGGAGAAGGAACTGGCAACCCTCTCCAGTGTTCTTGCCTGGAGAATCCCAGGGACAGAGGAGCCTGGGGGATGCTGTTTGTGGGATTGCACAGAGTTGGACAGAGCTGAAGTGACTTAGCAGCAGCAGCAGTGGTAAAGAATCCACCTGCCAATGTAGAAGATGCAAGAGACACAGGTTCAACCCCTGGGCCAGGAAGATCCCCTGGAGTTGGAAATGGCAACCCACTCCAGTATTCTTGCCTGGAAGAATTCCATACAGAGGAGCCTGGCGGGCTACAGTCCAGGGGGTTGCAAAGAGTTGGACATGACTGTGCTCACACATAAAACAAATCTCCATCTGTGAATTCCAATACTGCTCAAAAATGAGGAACTTTACTCTCATCTTGTATGTATTTGAAATGTACTGTCATCAATAATATATTGAGTTGGCCAAAAAGCTTGCGTTTTTCCCTAAGAATTTACAATATACTACAAACTGCAAACCCAATGTATTACAAATGACTCAGTTCAGTTCAGTTGCTCAGTCATGTCCAACTCTTTGTAACCCCATGAATCGCAGCACTCCAGGGCTCCCTGTCATCACCAACTCCCAGAGTTCACTCAGACTCACATCCATTGAGTCAGTGATGCCATCCAGCCATCTCATCCTCTGTCGTCCCCTTCTCCTCCTGCCCCCAAACCCTCCCAGCATCAGAGTCTTTTCCAATGAGTCAACTCTTCGCATGAGGTGGCCAAAGTGCTGGAGTTTCAGCTTTAGCATCATTCCTTCCAAAGAAATCCCAGGGCTGATCTCCTTTGGGATGGACTGGTTGGATCTCCTTGCAGTCCAAGGGACTCTCAAGAGTCTTCTCCAACACCACACTTCAAAAGCATCAATTTTTTGGCGCTCAGCCTTCTTCACAGTTCAACTCTCACATCCATACATGACCACAGGAAAAACCATAGCCTTGACTAGACGGACCTTTGTTGACAAGGTAATATTTCTGCTTACAAATGATTAGTGGTTCTCTTATCTGATTTTAAATTAACATCATGATATTGGTTCTGATCTGCCTGTAAATATGCAAATTATTCTCCTGACTCAATTCCTGTTGCTAGTATTGCTTGAGTGTCCAGCAAGGGTAAAAGCTGGGAATCTCAAATGCACAGTCCTTTTTAACTGGAAATTCAAAGCATCATGTGTGATAACTCAGCCATATCTTCTACTAACATGAGAATAACAGGGCTTGGTTTTGCAGAAGCTAAGATTTTGATATTTCTCTTTAACAATATAAGAGAATAAAGCAATTGGAATTGACCTTACCTTTGTGAGCTTTTATAAACGATACCTTTTTTTTAACATGCATATACTTCCTGATAGATAAAGATGATGAAATAGTGGGCTGAGTGACTAACACACATGCACAAAGGCAGAGACTTTCTATAAAAACCCTGCGAACTGCGGTTTCAGTTGTCTATCGCACACTCAGTTACAGTCAGTTATTCCAGGTATTGTCTTTGTTTTCAGGAAAAGAAAACTAAGTAGAAGATCATGGCAAGTCCTGACTGGGGATATGATGGTGAAAACGGTAAGCATTCTTCTGCTCATGTAGATCAAATAACGGCTTCTTCCCTTTTCCAGGAAAAGAGATATTGAGCACTTAAAATAATGGTAAAGTCATAGATTAATGGTTTGAAGTGCCTTTGACTTACACCAGATTTGCATACGTTTTCAACAGTCGTCCTTAGGGCCCATGATGTCTACAAAATGTATTCTGCCTCTTTTCTCCTCTCTGCCTCTCAACCTCTCTCCCTCCCTATGTATAGACAGGTCTATTACTAACAGCAAAATATGTACAGTCTGATCCCATAGACCATGAGACTTCTGTTGACAAAGACACTACTTGCCAGTGTGGCACAGAAAAGGGGCATTCTCACACCTGGGATTTCCATTAAGCTAACCGGAATACCATTTGAGATACCTGAATAAATCCTAATCTAGTAAAACTATATTCCTAAAACTTGGACTCAAGCATTAGATCAGTTTTGATTGTAATCATGTTCGTCCTGGTAGGTCCTGAACACTGGGGCAAGCTGTACCCCATCGCAAATGGAAATAACCAATCTCCTATCGACATCAAAACCAGTGAAACCAAGCGTGATCCCTCTCTGAAACCCCTCAGTGTCTCCTACAATCCAGCCACAGCCAAAGAAATCGTCAACGTGGGACATTCCTTTCATGTAAACTTTGAGGACAGTGATAATAGATCAGGTGAGCCAAAAGGTCCTTCTAATTTGTGTCTTTGACTTTACTGGGGAAATGTAAACAGTAGGGCTTTCAGAAACATGAACACCCATATGCAGTGGGTGCACACGGGTAGCACTGATGCCATCTACTGAGGTGTCTTGAAGTTTAAAAATATTTCCAAGTGTTAAAGATGATTCTGGGGACTCCCAGCTCAGTCTTTTTTCAGCCCTTCTTCTCAGTGACTCTATTCCATCTTTTCTGGTTTCCAATATCTTTATGCTAACTTTACACCCTCTGAATAAACAGTACTTTTTCACAAAATTCTGGAATCATCATGAATATAAAAACTGAAAAGGCAAATATTTTCTAATTGAGATGAGGTTGGAGGAGTGCATTAGGGAAGAAATACAGATCCCGATGAGTATATTTATTTTTTGTGGCCAGGAAAATGGCTCCATAACAATGAATTGCTTCAGTTCAGTTGAGTTCAGTCGCTCAGTCATGTCCGACTCTTTGCAACCCCATGAATCATAGCATGCCAGGCCTCCCTGTCCATCACCAGCTGGTGAAGTGCTTGGGTACCAGTACCAAAAAAAAAAAACACAAAAAAACTGGTCTTGGGTGTATCTTGCATGGAATCATTCTGTGCATAAGTATTTTTGTCTAGCTTCCCCTCTCCCTATTAAATCATAGTATCTGAATTATCTTCATCTCCCAGAATCTAACATACTTCCTCGCTCACAGGAAAAATCTCAAAACTGTTTACTGAATAATTTACTAAATGACAATTTCATAAATCAGCTCTACTGTCAAAAGGCAAAGTTAGTCATAGCACTTTCCTTCAAGGTTCTGAGCCTAAGTTTTAGACATCTTGGTGCTACGTCCTTTGTTAATATTGGATTAGGTCTGGTACTACGTGTGTTTTATTACTCATATGGTTGGACAGACTCTCTAAAGCAAAATGATCCTTCAGTGTTAGAATTTTAAAAGTGACTCTACCATCCTGCTGGAACTTTCTTTTGGTCCCTGGCTAGGATTCTGAGTAAAGCTGTCAGAATACCCTCTTGTATCTTGATCAGTTACAAGATACATGCAGAGTGATTTGTTACTAAAAATAAATTGCTAGATATCTTAATGCATACTGTCCATTACTGTCTGTTGAAAGAATGAATGAACTTATAAACTAAAGCAGAATCAAGGAAAGAGCTCTAATCCTAGAATTCACTCATCTTCCAATATGTTTTCCTGAAAACAGGAAAAGATAAAATTATAGCCCATGTGCTGAGAACCATGTAACTCACGCACCATCTGAAGGTGCTCCGCACCTCTGAAGCCCATCATTGTGGACACGGGGAAAAACCAACAAGACGGAAACTTTAGACTACTGTTTATTTTCATTTCTACTCGCCCCAATTTAATGTTAATTTGTATTAAATGCAAAGACAAGCTGGAGCTCATGACTGTAACACTAATAGCAGTTTCCTTTTTCTTCTAGTGCTGAAAGGGGGTCCTCTATCTGAAAGCTACAGGCTGCGGCAGTTCCATTTTCACTGGGGCATCACAGATGACTGTGGCTCTGAGCACTTAGTGGATGGAGCCAAATTTTCTGCAGAGGTAATGTAGCGTAGTACGTGAGGGAGAGCTACACAGAGCCCTCCCAGAAGTAGCACCCTTATACCATGTGGATGTGTGTTAGTCGCTCAGCCATGTCCAACGCTTTGTGACCCCATGGACTGTAGCCCGCCAGGCTCCTCTGTCCATGGGATTCTCCAGGCAAGACTACTGGGGTGGGTAGCCTATCCCTTCTCTAAGGGATCTTCCCCACCCAGGGATCAAACCAGGGTCTCTTGCATTGCAGGCAGATTCTTTGCCTGTCTGAACCATCAGGGAAGCCCCCCTTATCACTTAAGACACAATTTCAATGGCCCAAAGGAATGAGCATTCTGAGGCCTGTAAAGAATTCCCTTGCTCATTTAAACTTAAACAGTGACACACTGCATTTGGCAATAGAGAAGAATTTTTCACATGAGGGAGGCAGGTGAATTTGCAGTCAAACTCCTGGGCCTCAGAATCTGCTTTCATTTCAGAGTGTCTCAGAAACTGCTGCCTGACATCAGACTATCCTCAAGGGGAGTTGCTGCTGTCCTTTTAAAGCTCTGAGCCCAGGGGGAACACACCATCATTCTCTTCTCATTTAAAGGTTCGAGTGTGCACACACCCACAGCAGAGGTGTAGCCAGGCCGAGGCACTCCATTAGGATTTGACTAAGAGGGCCAGTTTAACCTCAGGAGTCATCACAACGAGTAGCATACTCTAGATGAGGGTTTGGGGCTCCCTGGCAGCAGGCCACTACCCTCTGGCCTCTTGACTTGCCTCCACATGGAAGTCTGTGATTCAGTTCAAGACATTCTGCCTGTATATCCACAGTAAAATCAAGAAAATGTGCATCAAACTCTCAACAGAGGGTATGGAGACTGAAAACAAAAAACTTTTGTTCTTTGTATGCATGACTATTCAATAAGTTTGTACCAGCACAGACTGGTTGGCTTTTTTGTTTTACTCTTGTAGAATGAATCTGTAATACACATAGTTTTGCAACAATCTTTTTTGTTTTTTTTCATTTACCAATGATCATGATCATTTTTCCAAGTCAGTAGGAATTCCTAAAGTCTGTACGGTATTTCCATGTATGCATATGTTAGAATTTATTAACTAACTCCTACATAGGAACAATTGCAATGCCTTTCACATTTCATTCTGCTGTTGTTTTTTGTTCTTTACAAAAAAAATGGGCAATAAATACATTTGTACAAATATCTTACACACCAGTGAAAGCAATTGTGTAGGGCATTTTTGTAAGGAGGATTCTTAGGTACAGAGTATGTGTAGTATTCATTTTGATAGAAGACTTGGGAATAGTATACAACTAAAACTTACTTTATGTTACACTAGAAAGCCAGGCTAGGTACTTTCAATGGTGCAGAAATCTATTACATGTTTTGTTTTTTTCCTATTTATTTTTCATAAAATTGAAAGTGGACTGAAATCAAATGGGCGGAAAGTCTAAATTAGTAATAGTATTACGTCTGGGGGAGGATATTTGGTTGTATCTAAGAAATCTGGCAGTGGGTGATGGACAGGGAGGCCTGGCCTGCTGCGGTTCATGGGGTCACAAACAGTAGGACAGAACTGAGCGACTGAACTGAACTGAACTGAAGAAATCTGAATCAATGAATCTCTTATCTAATTTGAGAAAAGTGAAGTTAATCCAGGCTGGAGGTGACAGGAACTCAGTCACTAAGTTCAGCGTATGAGAGAGGGTAGGAGGGAGGGTGGGAGGGAGACCAGGAGAGGGGAGTGGTGTGGAGAAAGACAGAGCAAAGACAGAGAGGAGATGTGTGGGTGGCGGGGAGCAGACTGCTTTGGTTTAGAGTCATCCAAGCGACCCGGTGATCACTTGACATTAGGTGGTCAGAAAAAGACTTTTTCAGGAGTAGCATTTGAGTTCAGCCATAATTCAAGTCAAAATCCTGCCATTTTGACTTGACTTCCCAGAGGAAAATCAGCAGTTATGCAAAGCCTTAAAGCTGTGGACTAAGTGCAAAAGTCACATCCACGCGCTGCGTGGAAGGATGGATGCCAATCAGTGGAGAAGAGTAAGAATGAATAACTGCAGTTTTCGGTTGAGCAGTTAGATGGAAGGTGATGCCTTTTCCTAAAGCGGGAAAATGAAACGGATCTGGAAAAGAGGAAGTCAAGAGTGCTAGTTTAGCTGTGTTAAGTTTGAGATGCATATCAGGCATCCATGTGGAGATATCAAGAAAGCATCAGGAGACGTGCACACGCACTTGGATATACAGGTCTAGAGTTTCACAGAAAATGTAGGCAGGGGATGTTGGTTTGAAAGGTGTCTGGATACGATCAGGAGAACCTGCCCTTGGCCACCACTCCAGACATCTCAGGAGCCCCTTCTCACAAAGTTACCAGGTACCTCAAGTTAGAAAATTATTTCAGTTTTTGTCTCCAAACTAGTTAGCCAGAAATACTTGATCTTCTCACACCTTACAGAGAGGTGTCTGTCTTTTGTTGTTTTGTTTTAAGAAGTAATATTGAATAGTTATGATATTGTGGGAAAAAGAAGTTCTACTTACTGGTTCCAGGATTTGCAACGTGCCCACTCTCTTCAACTCTATTTTCTTAAGAAAACCCTTCTTAAGAGTACAAACATAGCCCTTCCCATGCCCTGGATAAAGCGTCACACAAGTTTTCTCTACCCAAGCCAAGATGTATCTGTATATATCAACATGTTAAGGTCTAACCTGCTTTTTCCCTTCACCATGGTATGAATAACTGGTCCATCATGCTGTGATTTTTAGCTTCATTTAGTTCACTGGAATTCTGCCAAGTACCCCAGCTTCGCTGATGCTGCCTCGCAGGCTGATGGTTTGGCGTTGATTGGCGTTTTGGTGAAGGTGAGTCGTAGAGCGTCTCGGAGCTCTGCTAAAATTATTCCTTACCAATCAGACCGCAAACTAGGGTGAAATACAGCAGAGAGATGTTTGCGTCTCTCTTTTTTTGAAATGTGCCCGTTTACTAGTGACTGCACAGGTGAGCAAGCAGGTCTCTGGTATATGTTTGTTCCGCTGGACTTTCCCCTCTTGAAGAGAGAAATACATTTCAGGCAGAGATGAAATGGGAGGGTGTTGATGGTGGCACTAATTTTTTTATTTTTCAGCTCATCTTCCACTTTTCTTCTAAACTTTCTACATCACGGAGTCAGGAGTTTATCAATTTAATTTTCATCAGAAAAAAATATGAAGAGGACTTTTGTCCCGTAAAGAAAGTTGAACTGATATTTAATATGGAAGATTCAAATCTTCTGTAGGGGAGTCCCTGAAAAGTCCTATAGGGAAATTACTATTAAATTCAGGATATTTGGGTGACTAACTTTTGGAATTATAGTAATTCTAGTGAATCTTTATTGAACACTTGTAACATACCATTCATTTTACTGACTAGAATTAATAGAACAGACCAAAGAGGTTTGCTTTTGTATTTTAGTTGTGCTAAATTCCTGTATTTTGACTTGCATATCTTTTCTTCAGTTACTGGTTTTAATTTTTTTAAAAGTAACTAAATAGGATTTTACTTGGTAACCATTTTTATCTCACACTTTATTTTTTAATCTCCAGGTGGGTCAGGCCAACCCAAACCTTCAGAAAGTACTTGATGCCCTAAAAGCAGTTAAAAATAAGGTAAATAGACTCATTAAGTTAGTTTAAATCAGAGAACAAGAATCTACAGAACCTCAGAAATCATTTAATTGCATATTTGATGTGAGGAGTAGGAAGACCTGAGCAAAACCATCAATCCGAAAATCAAGGTGCTGCTTACACGTTCCTGGTTTCTGAGGTCTCTGAGCAGTGATTTATTTGGGTTTCGCTTTTCATGGTTACCGCTTATCTATTTCAGCAAGATGAAGCCTGTAGAAGAATAGTTTTCATAGCCTTTTCATACATCATAACTATGATGCCCACTGTCAGCTTAGAAAAAGATGGGTTGTTCTGATATAATTGACCTTAGCTTCACCATTTTGATAATAAAGAGTTAAATCTTGTCAGAGATTTGCCATTGTCATTCACAGTTTGTAGAACTATCATACCTTTATATAAAATAAATCTAGTTCATGTTGAGTCCAAAAAAATTACACTTTTATAAAGTGAGAAAGTTTACAGGTAAATAAGCACTCAATTCAAGAATGTAAAAGATGATAAATGAAAAGAAAGTAGAAGGAAATGATTAATTAAGATGAAGTAAAACATTAATAAAATAAGAAAGAAAATGAACAAATACAGGTAAAATTTTTTCAATAAAGTGAAAAACTAATTCTTTGGGGAAAAAACAACCAAAAAGACACTTTTGGCATGTTTAATGATGGGGGGAAAATAGAAATACAACAAATTATTACAAATAAGGAAATGGGTCATAACTCAAGATGCATTAGAAGGTTTTAAAAGAGAAAAGTTTGTACAGTGGACCCTAGAGCAACATGGGTTTGAACGGCACAGGTCCAGTGACCTGTGGATTATTTTTCTGATAAATGCTTGCTCCAGCACCACACAATGGTCCCTTAAATGAACCTGCTGATGCACAGCCACGATTACGAGGGACGACCATAAACTTATGTGCGGATTTCTAACTGCTCAAGAGGTCAGCACCCCAACCCCTACATTGCTCAAGGGTCAGCAGTACCACACTACATGAGCAAATTTGAAAATTTAGATCACATAGATGAATGTCTAGGAAAATGTAGAGAAACTGACTCAAAATATGTTGAAAGTCTAAATAGACCAATAATATAAAAGAAGTCGAAAAGAATAGTTTAAAAAAAATGTACCTAGTAAAAGAAACCCTAGGCCCAGACCACTTTATGGGGAAATGTTACACAACTTTTAATAAACAATCGTACCACTTTGAACTAAACTGCCTAGATTAGGGGACCAAAAAAACCTAATTCAAGGAATTAATTTAATTTAATGAAACCTAATACACAAACTGGGTAAGAACACCACAAAAAGGATATCATAGGCCAATCTTACTTAGCAGTGTAGCTAAAAGGAATATTAAAATAGATTACAGAAAATCGTATTCAACAGTATGTTAAAAGAGCCATGCTTTCAAACTAGTAGAATTTACCCAAAGCATGCAAAGATGATTCAGTATTAAACTACCTCTCAATATAATTCATTACGTTAGCAAATTTCACTTGTTAGATGCTTGAAAAATGTTTGATTAAAATTCAATGTCCATTCCTGAAGAGTAAAAGAAAGAAAGAAAAATATTCCTCTAAAATTTAAACTGAACTTAAGAAAGAATATCAACTAGAAATTTGAAACAAGCATCAAACTTCATAGTGAAATATTTGAAGCATTTTCATTTCAATCAAGAATAAGACCAGGGTGTCAATTGTGACCACCACAAATGAACATTCCAATTATTGTCCATTCAATGTAGTTAAATAAGGAAAGAAATGAGCACATATTAGGATAAATATTAGAAAAACAGAGACAAAGCTATCATCAAGTGTGCTGCTAAGTCACTTCAGTCGTGTCCGACTCTGTGCGACCCCACAGACAGCAGCCCACCAGGCTCCCCCATCCCTGGGATTCTCCAGGCAAGAACACTGGAGTGGGTTGCCATTTCCTTCTCCAATGCATGAAAGTGAAAAGTGAAAGTGAAGTCCCTCAGTCGTGTCCGACTCTTAGCGACCCCATGGACTGCAGCCTACCAGGCTTCTCCATCCATGGGATTTTCCAGGCAAGAGTACTGGAGTGGGGTGCCATTGCCTTAAGTGTAGAGGATATGATCATTGACATCCACCTGGAAAACTACAAAATCAACATAATTAATACACAAGTTCTAATCAAGTTGACTACATAAAATATTAACATATGAATATCAATTTATTTGTATATACCAATATGACCAATCAGTAAAGAAACAAGAATAAAGAATATAGATGATAAACAAATGTTTAACCTCTGCTTATACTTAGCCAAATGAAGGAGGAAGAAGATCAGTCACAATTCTATTGTAGTGTATTTTCAGTCATCTGTTACTTTTTCTGTTTGTATCTACAAACATGTTGTTGTTTAGTCACTAAGTGGTATCCAATTCTTTGTGACCCCATGGACTGTAGCTCACCAGGCTCCTCCATCCATGGGATTCTTCAGCAAAAATACTGGAGTGGGTGCCATGTCCCTCTCCAGGGGATCTTCCCCACCCAGGGATCAAACCTGTGTCTCCTGCATTAATGGGCAGCTGAGCCACCACAAACATACCAGTCATGCAATACTATATAGTAGAAAAACTGATTAAATTCTTTGCTAAGACCTATCTACCAAATAATATGTATGTCATATGTGCAATGATGTAAATATTTTACATCAGGGCATAATGATACATTGCTTATCTTTTTCTTTCAGAACAAGAAAGCTCCATTCACAAATTTCGACCCCTCTGTCCTCCTGCCTCCATCCCTGGATTACTGGGCCTACTCTGGTTCACTGACTCACCCTCCTCTTCACGAGAGTGTCACCTGGATCATCTTTAAAGAGACCATCAGTGTGAGCTCGGAACAGGTAGAATGTCAGAGGGGCATGTGTGGGAATTGGAAATGCAAAGCAGGAATATCAGTTCAATTCATACTGAGGGAAATTATTATTTCCATTCAATTTTGGAGAGTTCCCTTTTCCTTTCAACTGAAAAGATTTATTAGTGACATCAGGTCTATTTAATAGTCAAAAAGTAGAGTGTATTTATAAGCACTTTTTTTTCTTTATGTAGAGATTCAGAATTCCTGCTCTTCTTTTCACCTTAATAAGGAAAAGTCCAACCTCTTCGGGGAACTGTGACTCTCCAGTGGCATACCTTGATCGTTGACGTTGGTTATTCATTCTTTTGTAAAGCTTAAGCTCTTCAATATTCTGTAAAATATCTCATTAATCATTGTTTATAATTATGATAAAAACTGCCATTGATTGAGCAGCTCTTTTCATCAGGTGCCTTACGTACATTCTGTCAGTCAAGTCTCACAGCAAACCTGCAGCGTGACCTGTTGGTATTTAGCTACATGCCAAACGCCATTCTAAGAACCTTATCTGTGTTGAGCCATTTAGCCTTCACCAAAACACAGTGAAATAGTACCATTTGGAAACGTAGGCGCCAAGCAGGGAAGTCTCTTACCCAAGTGTGAGAAAGCTGGAATGCTAATCCAGTCAGTCATTGATAATTTAAGCCAAATGCTTGGTGCAAAGACATGTGGAAGAACTGTTGGCTTCCTCCCTTTCCATCAGTGAAACCATTGCAGTCTTCAACCTGATTTTCTAAATAACACTGCATCAATCATATTAGAAGAAAAAAAAAAAGTGTTCTCTGTGACATCAATAGCTTTTCCTTCTCTAAACATGTTATCCTTCCCTCAAGCTGGTGCAGTTCCGCAGTCTGCTGGCAAATGCTGAAGGCGATAGAGAAGTCCACATCAAGCAGAACAACCGACCACCCCAGCCTCTGAACGGCAGGACAGTGAAAGCTTCATTCTGAAGGGCCCAAGAGAAAGCTCATCTTCCCTCAAGAAGCACAGCTCTGCTTCTGACATAATCCTAGAAAACAAGCTTTAAAAACACGTTTATTTCAATACTAGCAAGACAGCCTGCTTGCGAATTTACTCTGCAGAATGCAAAATCTTTTCTTCTTTCTGTTGAGCTCAAATAGTAATCTGGAAGTTCACTAAACTTGAGCTTAAATTCAAATCTATTGCATTGACTTCCTTATCATTGCAATTAAGGCATACTTGATTTCTTAATGACTTTTATCCCTTCCCATTTTATTCCATTTAATTGGACCAAAAATCATTTTATCCCTTTCTTCTTGCATATTACGTACTATACTTTTAAATGGTATTAGGTTTCTACTCTATTTACATTCGAGAATCTTAAATGCTTTCATTTGCAACATTATTCTGATGCAATATCAGGTCTATTACTCAAATACAATGACCTAAGAGCAGCTTGAGATGAATGTTAAGAATTCATTTGCTTACTCTTGAAGACAAATATGCAGCTACGATGGCAACTGGATTTTATATTATGATGAAATAAATGGCCCAACATTTGCTACCGTTTGCGTGCTCTATTATAAAAACCATGTATCTCCTATAAGAACTGACACTTCTGGTTATTCCTCCACCTGTTAGCAAGGCCAGTGGGGCTGTTCCATCATTATAACTAGTTAGCCTACATGAAGAATCTGTACGTCAAATTGGAAGAAAAATCACCTGTGACTTATTTTTAAAATAATGAAGGAATCACTTGACTTAGAATCATATAGAAACATCACATAATCTTTTAGTCTGGTGTGTATTTAACCTGAAGTCAGTTCTTTCTGAAGCCATATCTACACTCAGAATTCTACAAATCTTGTGTCCAGTGTTTAGTTTGTGATTTACTTATTTCGCTTCTTTGAGAAATCATAATGGTGATCAAAACCCACATCCATTCCCATGTTCCAGTCTTGTCTAATGTCACAGAATCAGTCAAAACTTCTCATGTAATCATGGTTAAAAAGACAGACAAACCAGATTCTTACTGCTCTGAGGGCAATAAAGTTCCTAGGAGACATCTTTGTACCTCAAAATCCTAGGAGACATCTTTGGAAATTTTTATTTGGAGCCCAGAATTTAAGTGAATCTTTATTAAAAAATGGCAGGGCCAAGGAGCACTTCATTTATCTCAGCCCCATAAGCATTCTAAAGAATTAAATACTTTCTTTGCAAACCTACTCTGACTGTGTGTTTATATATATTTGCCAGATATTGAGAAGGCCTGAAACAGGCTTGATAAAATTTTCGGCTTAAGTTATCAAAGGTCAACATGAGGGCCAAAGAAAGAGGAGTATGATTTTAAGAAATACCTTTGCAAAGAGGCTCAGCACCTATAACGTTTGAAAGTATTTTCTGAATAAACTGAACAATTTAAAAATAAATCTCATGGCAAGGATAAGAAAAGGACCTGACTTGATGACCCATCATATTCTTTTTAAGAAAGTTAAAAATGGATTCCAGGATTTAAATACGTCTGTAAGTCTTAGTATGGAAAGGGCAAAGAAGTGACAGAAGATATATGATGGTCATCAAACTTTTCCCTTAGCTAAATGCCAGTTGGAAAGCATGGTCCTGGTTACTTGCTTCTGCCAGAATTTCCCATATTTGGCAGGGCTCGCGAGGTGCATTATGGGAGCTGTCCGCGTTTCTCTGAAGTAGCCGATAAAAGCAGCTGCTGAGAGGAGCATGTGGACAAGACATCGGATCACCTAAGCATGCAGCTCGAATGTTTGACTCCACGTTCCTGTTGTGGCCCTCTCCCTTTGTTGCCAACTTAGGTGGAGGATTTGAACGTCCTGCAAGGATTCTCTGTCTCTTCCCCGATGTTTGGCAGCTGACTTTCTTTATGCCAAATCTGCTGGGCTTCTACCCATCCAGAATAACACTGCCAGCTGATGGGCTCAGCAATAGGTTCAAGAGTAGAAAGCTGCTTCTACTCCCTGGTGTCTTTTGTCTTAGGACCACCCTTTCATAAATATCACGCTGAGCTTTCATGAAACCCTTTAGTTATTCTGTGAGTCCAGGTACCTCAGCTATTTTCTAAGTTATTTCATTTCGATAAGCTTCCGCAAAATAACTCGTGAAAGCATTAAATTCATCAAAGAGAATTAGGGCAAAGGAAGCGAAGGGGGGAAATGTTGAAAGATTTAATTTCCTGACATAACTCAAAGAGAAAATTGTCCTTTCTTGTAATTCTGGTTGTTCTATATTAGTGGTTCTTCACCTTTGGCGATCATGGATTCCTATAAATACGTGAGTAAAGCTATGAAACTTCTCCCTACCTCCCACAAAATGAAAAGAATTCTACATATGTGAAATCTGACATAGATTTCTAGAGTATTTAGGGACTCATTCCCTTCTTTGGTTCCTCATAACAAAGTCAATCCTGGTCCCAGGACGAGAGCCTGACTCTAAACTATAAAAAAATAACTGAGTTACCACGGACTCCAGGTCTCTATCTCTCTTCTTAACATTATTTTTGCTTTTGTGCCTCATTTTTATAACAGGTCTTTAGAGATAGAATACCAGTATATTTCCAGTATAGCTCATGAAATATCCCCTTGCTGTCTTTTCTATTTTCAAAATATTATTTGAGTTGGTATGAGGTCCCATTGTAAAGAGATGAAAAATTAAAAAAAAAAAAAGATAATCAAACCTCTATGAATTTGTTCATTTATTTGTGGCAGACTAACCCAAGAATTATAACGAGAATAAAAAGGCTTAGAAGGAAAAAATCTTTGAGGAAGAGATCATCAGATAATAATGGGTTCAAATCACTCTGAAAGTCATCGACACGCTTTGTACCTAAGACCAGGAAAGCATAAGGAAATACTTACATTCTGAACATTATCTTCATGATTATCTATAAATACCAAATACTTTCAGGCAGTTCAGTCCAGTTCAGTCACTCAGTCGTGTCCAACTCTTTGCGACCCATGAATCACAGCAAGCCAGGCCTCCCTGTCCATCACCAACTCCCAGGGTCACTCAGACTCACGTCCATAGAGTCAGTGATGCATCTAGCATCTCATCCTCTGTCGTCCCTTCTCCTCCTGCCCCATCCTCCCAGCATCAGAGTCTTTTCCAATGAGTCAACTCTTCGCATGAGGTGGCCAAAGTACTGGAGTTCAGCTTAGCATCATTCACTCCAAGAAATCCCATGGCTGATCTCCTTCAGAATGGACTGCTGATCTCCTTGCAGTCCAAGGGACTCTCAAGAGTCTTCTCCAACACCACAGTTCAAAAGCATCAATTCTTCGGTTGCTCAGCTTTCTTCACAGTCCAACTCTCACATCCATACATGACCACAGGAAAAACCATGGCTTGACGAGACGACCTTTGTTGGCAAAGTAATATCCTCTGCTTTGAATATGCTATCTAAGTTGGTCATAACTTTCCTTCAAGGAGTAAGCATCTTTAATTTCATGGCTGCAGTCACCATCTGCAGTGATTTGGGGGCCCAAAAAAATAAAGTCGACACTGTTCCACTGTTTCCCCAGCTATTTCGCAATTGAAGTTGATGGGACCAGATGCCATGATCTTTGTTTTCTGAAGGTGAGCTTTAGCCAACTTTTTCAACTCTCCATTTTCACTTTCATCAAGAGGCTTTTTAGTTCCTCTCTTCATTTCTGCCATAAGGGTGGTGTCATCGCATATCTGAGGTTATTGGTATTTCTCCCGGCAATCTTGATTCCAGCTTGTGCTTCTTCCAGCCCAGCATTTCTCATGATGTACTCTGCATATAAGTTAAATAAGCAGGGTGACAATATACAGCCTTGACATACTCCTTTTCCTATTTGGAACCAGTCTGTTGTTCCATGTCCAGTTCTAACTGTTGCTTCCTGACCAGCATATAGGTTTCTCAAGAGGCAGGTCAAGTGCTGTGGTATTCCTAGCTCTTTCAGAATTTTCCACAGTTGATTGTGATCCACACAGTCAAAGGGGCTTTGGCATAGTCAATAAAGCAGAAATAGATGTTTTTCTGGAACTCTCTTGCCTTTTTGATGATCCAGTGGATGTTGACAATTTGATCTCTGGTTCCTCTGCCTTTTCTAAAACAGATTGAACATCTGGAATTTCATGGTTCACGTATTGCTGAAGCCTGGCTTGGAGAATTTTGAGCATTACTTGACTAGCATATGAGATGAGTGCAATTGTGCAGCAGTTTGAGCATTCTTTGGCATTGCGTTTTATTTGGGATTGGAATGAAAACTGACCTTTCCAGTCCTGTGGCCATTGCTGAGTTTTCCAAATTTGCTGGCATTTTGAGTGCAGCACTTTCACAGCACCATCTTTCAGGATTTGGAATAGCTCAACTGGACTGCCATCACCTCCACTAGCTCTGTTCATAGTGATGCTTTCTAAGGCCAATTTGTCTTCACATTCCAGGATGTCTGGCTCTAGGTGAGTGATCACACCATCGTGATTATCTGGGTCATGAAGATTTTTTTGTGTGGTTTTTCTGTGTATTCTTGCCACCTCTTCTTAATATCTTCTGCTTCTGTTAGGTCCATACCATTTCTGTCCTTTATCGAGCCCTTCTTTGCATGAAATGCTCCCTTGGTATCTCTAATTTTCTTGAAGAGATCTTAGTCTATCCCATTCTGTTGTTTTCTCTATTTCTTGCATTAACTGCTGAGAAAGGCTTTCTTATCTCTTCTTGCTATTCTTTGGAACTCTGCATTCAGATGTTTATATATCTTTTTTCTCCTTTGCTTTTCGTTTCTCTTATTTTCACAGCTATTGTAAGGCCTCCCCAGACAGCCATTTTGCTTTTTGCATTTCTTTTCCATGGGGATGGTCTTGATCCCTGTCTCCTGTACAATGTCACGAACCTCATTCCAGAGTTCATCAGGCACTCTATCAGATCTAGGCCTTTAAATCTATTTCTCACTTCCACTGTATAATCATAAGGGATTTGATTTAGGTCATACCTGAATGGTCTAGTGGTTTTCCCCCTTTTCTTCAATTCAAGTCTGAATTTGGCAATAAGGAGTTCATGATCTGAGCCACAGTCAGCTCCTGGTCTTTTTTGCTGACTGTATAGAGCTTCTCCATCTTTGGCTGCAAAGAATATAATCACTCTGATTTGGTGTTGACCATCTGGTGATGTCCATGTATAGAGTCTTCTCTTGTGTTGTTGGAAGAGGGTGTGTTGTTATGACCAGTGCATTTTCTTGGCAAAACTCTATTAGTCTTTGCCCTGCTTCATTCCGTATTCCAAGGCCAAATTTGCCTGTTACTCCAGGTGTTTCTTGACTTCCTACTTTTGCATTCCAGTCCCCTATAATGAAAAGACATCTTTTTGGGGTATTAGTTTTAAAGGTCTTGTAGGTCTTCATAGAAACGTTCAAGCTCAGCTTCTTCAGCGTTACTGGTTGGGGCATAGCCTTGGATTACTGTGATATTGAATGGCTTGCCTTGGAAACAAACAGAGATCATTCTGTCGTTTTTTGAGATTGCATCCAAGTACTGCATTTCAGACTCTTTTGTTGACCACGATGGCTACTCCATTTCTTCCAAGGGATCCTGCTCACAGTAGTAGATATAATGGTCATCTGAGTTAAATTCACCCATTCCAGTCCATTTCAGTTCGCTGATTCCTAGAATGTCGACGTTCACTCTTGCCATCTCTTGTTTGACCACTCCCAATTTGCCTTGATATCATGGACCTGACATTCCAGGTTCCTATGCAATATTGCTCTTTACAGCATTGGACCTTGCTTCTATCACCAGTCACATCCACAACTGGGTATTCTTTTTGCTTTGGCTCCATCCCTTCATTCTTTCTGGAGTTATTTCTCCACTGATCTCCAGTAGCATATTGGGTACCTACTGACCTGGGGAGTTCCTCTTTCAGTCTCCTATCATTTTGCTTTCATACTGTTCATGGGGTTCTCAAGGCAACAATACTGAAGTGAACTTTTTATAAAGTTATCTAGAATAAAACTCACACAACAAAGTTATTAAGTGACTTACAGACTCTTGCAAAAGCTAATCTTGAAGTTACATTCTGGGTATGTACTGGTGCAGGCCGCTGTGGCATGAAGACCATATTTGGCTTCCCCCACCTGCAATGTGAGAAATCTCTTCTACTATAATAATATTAGGGAGGCTGTGTCCAGCCAAGCAGGGTTCACTTTCTTAAATCATAGAGGTTTATCAGGTCAGGTAAGGTTTCATGATCATTTAATCTTACCTTTCATCACCCATTAAGGTGGAGGCCCTAAACTATATACTTCTAGATTATGTGTCTGTAATTTTTGCATGTTTCTCCAAAATGAGGAGTAAGTTTACACCCCAGATAAAGCCAGGTTTCTGAAATATAGAAGTTGTTGTTGTTGTTTAAACTGATGCAAATATAGTCTCTTGAGCAGATATTATGAAGCAATTCAGAGATTGTCACCCTTTTATAGGATGAAGACTATCGAATAAATTGTTTTTGCTTCCTGCAGCTCAGCTGCCCCTCTGAGGCCAGAGTCTTCCTAGCCCCTGCCCGTGTTCTGCCCACCTCCCCCACGCCAGCTTGGGTCTCTTAGCTGCTGGGGCTTTCTGCATCCATCTCTTGGCATACCCGAGAGTTCAGAGGGCTGCCTTCAGAGCCAGCAGCAGCTGCTGCTGCCCCAGTCCCGTGACCAGAAGCTGAAGACTCCCCCCAGCCTTCTTTAGCTTCTCCCTCACCATGTACCCCCTTGGCTGGCACTGCAAGCTGGCCAGTGTTCAGGGTAATTTAATAGTTTCACCTCGGTCACAGTTTATGACATATTGAACGTTGAAACATTTATTCTCCGTTAGGTTTCAGGTTTCTAGTACTAAGATTAGAGCAAGTCTTAAGCAAAGAGACAGTATCC
>NW_020867420.1:0-26991 GCF_003369695.1 Bos indicus x Bos taurus | reverse complement strand
TTTACTCAATTTCTCCTAATTACTACTGCTGTTATTCTGATTCAAACCATTATCATCTCACATATAGATCAAGGCAACCACCTCTGGCCACCCTACCCTCTCCATTTACTCCATCATCCTTTGTGCTTTAAGAATAGAAAAACCTGATCTATTACTTTTCTATTGAAAGCCCTTCACTGATCCCCTTTAAGATAATGGGTGAAATCCAAATGTTGCACAGCATAAGGAATTCTCAATAATCTGACTATGACCTACCTTATCTGTAATCATGTTTGTAGCCATTATATTTTGCTTCCTTTTTAAGACTCAAACTGGACCTATTTTATTATTACTCCTTCCCTGGAGTTTCTCCTTGCAGCTGGAAGAAAAAAATCTTTCTTTCTCTTGATGGAATCATTAGCATGTGAGACTCTAACTCCCTGTGCTTATGTTCTTTACCCTGTAGACAGATCTCTGCATAGTGAAAAGGAACAAATGATAAGATGCAAAACAAAGAAGAGATTAGAGACAAAAATGGAGAGAAACAGTACTAACAGAATTTGTGTCTCTGGACCCCATTGTCCTAGACATTATTGTTGACTTTTTGTAGTTCAGATTTTTCTTATATGTTTAAGTTCACTTGAGCTGTATTATTTCTCTTGCATCAAAGAGTACAGATGATTTATATACATAATTGAAACTCATACATTCAATGTGTAGCCATAAAGTACACATAACACATTCCATTATATGCCACTGTGTCTGATACAGCATTTCCCTTCATTTTTAATGTGAATGAGCTTGAAGAGTTGGACCATAAAGAAAGCTGAGCACTGAAGAATTGATGCTTTTGAACTGTGGTGTTGGAGAAGACTCTTGAGAGTCCCCTTGGACTGCAGAGAGATCCCACCAGTCAATTCTAAAGGAAATCAGTCCTGAATATTCATTGGAAGGACTGATGTTGAAGCTGAAGCTCCAATACTTTGGCCACCTGATACAAAGAATTGACTCATTGGGAAAGACCCTGATGCTGGGGAAAATTGAAGGCAAGAAGAGAAGGGGGATGACAGAATGAGATGGTTGGATGGCATCACTGGCTCAATGGACATGAATTTGAGCAAGCTCTGGGAGTTGGTGATGGACAGGGAAGCCTGACATACTGCAGTCCATGGGGTTGCAAAGGGTCGGACAAGACTGAGCAACTGAACTGAACTGAACTGACTATTAGACACTATGAAATAAGAATTTTAGGTGTCTTGTTAGTAGCTATGTTACAATGACAATATAACTAACTCCTTCCCACAGAGCTCAGTGCCACAGAGAATATCTAAGAACTGCTTAGATAACATGACATACTTAAGCGTATTGGTAAACCAGAAAAGAAGAGAAAAGCCATTTGGACTCTTAAATGGTGCCAAAGGATGTCAGCTTCCTGAGGGCAGGGACAGGGTCCACTGTCCCCAGCACAGTGGCTAACACATACTTGATACTCATGAAATTGCTCATCATACACATTTTCTCATCCATGCAAAATAACAGCTCAATTAACTATAGCAGATAACTATGAATACAACTCACTGGCTACCTGTGCCTTTGAAATCTTTAAGTGCTGGCACATATGAAGAGAGGTGTGTTAGTTGGCATTTATGGAGAAAGGGATGATGCAATATGAGACCTGGAGGGTTCTCCTGGAGACTCCCCCCTTTCTGATGCTGTGAAGTGATTGTTTGTACAAATGGCACTGAAACGATAAACTTCACCTCACTAACATCAACAAAAGCAGTCCCTGGATTTTCTGACAGACCAGAAATAATTTGCCAGGTGTAGGCAATAGGTCTCGTGGTGGCATTTGTAAGTTCTTACATGTGGTAAATAAATATTAGAAAGCAGCCATGCCAGTTGTCTTGGGGGTGGTGGAACCAGAGTTATTGGATTTATGGTGTTCCAGGTCCAAGCAGAAAAACTACCTCCTTGCCTTAAGTACATGCAGGGATTCTTGTTAATATGTAGAGTCAGAATGGAGCTTACATAAACCTGCTTTCATTGGCTTTTACTCTTGCATTTGGTTCTGCAAAGAAACTGAAAATGACTAAAAGCAATAAATAAACCTGTGGCTAGATCACAGCTATGCAGTTGTTTGGCAAAGATTAGGCACACTGAAAACTAGGTAAGTTTCATCCCAATCCCAAAGAAAGGCAATGCCTAAGAATGCTCAAACTACCCGCACGTTTGCACTCATCTCACAAGCTAGTAAAGTAATGCTCAAAATTCTCCAAGCCAGGCTTCAGCAATATGTGAACCGTGAACTTCCAGTTGTTCAAGCTGGTTTTAGAAAAAGCAGAGGAACCAGAGATCAAATTGCCAACCATCCGCTGGATCATGGAAAAAGCAAGAGAGTTCCAGAAAAACATCTGTTTCTGCTTTATTGACTATGCAAAAGCCTTTGACTGTGTGGACTACAACAAACTGTGGAAAATTCTGAAAGAGATGGGAATACCAGACTCTCTTTACCTGCCTCTTGAGAAATCTGCAGGCAGGTTCATGAAACAACAGTTAGCACTGGACGTGGGGACAACAGACCTGATTCCAATAGAGAAAGTGAGTACATCAAGGCTGTATATTGTTACCCTGCTTATGTAACTTATATGCAGAGTACATCATGAGAATGCCAGGCTGGATGAAGCATAGCTGGAATCAAGATTGCTGGGAGAAATATCAATAACCTCAGATAATGCAGATGACACCACCCTTACAGCAGAAGGTGAAGAGGAACTAAAGAGGCTCTTGATGAAAGTGAAAGGGGAGAGTGAAAAAGTTGGCTTAAAGCTCAACATTCAGAAAACTAAGATCATGGCATTTGGGAAAACAATGAAAATAGTGACAGACTTTATTTTGGGGGGTTTCTAAATCACTGCAGATGGTGACTGCAGCCATGAAATTAAAAGACGCTTACTCCTTGGAAGAAAAATTATGACCAACCTATACAGCATATTAAAAAGCTGAGACATTACTTTACCAACAAAGGTCCATCTAGTCAAGGCTATGGTTTTTCCAGTGGCCATGTATGGATGTGAGAGTTGGACCATAAAGAAAGCTGAGCACTGAAGAATTGATGCTTTTGAACTATGGTGTTGGAGAAGACTCTTGAGAGTCCCTTGGACTGCAAGGAGATCCAACCAGCCAATCCTAAAGGAAATCAGTCCTGAATATTCATCGGAAGGACTGATGTTGAAGCTGAAATTCCAATACTTTGGCCGCCTGATGTGAAAAGAACTGACTCCCTGGAAAAGACCTTGATGCTGGGAAAGATTGAAGGTGGGAGGAGAAGGGGATGACAGAGGATGAGATGGTTGGATGGCATCACTGACTCAGTAGACATGAATTAGAGCAAGCTCTGGGAGTTGGTGATGGACAGGGAGGCCTGGTATGCTGTAGTCTGTGGGGTCTCAAAAAGTTGGACACAACTGAGTGACTGAACTGAACTGAACTGAACTGAGGCACACTGCGTGAATAGCAAAAGGAAAACCACCTAGGAATCTATAGATTGAAAAGATTCAAATGCACTTGTTCTAGCATGTACCCTCATATAGCTTCTTTAATAGTAGGATAGCTGGTGTGCAGGGTCGCATGTTATGGGGATATTTGGTATAGATGACAATTAAGAGAAACGTCACTAAATCCTACTTGGAGTAAAGCCCAATACTCATTCTCTTTATTTAACAGATTCTCAGCGAGCATAGCAGAGTTGAGATGTCTCAAGAACTGAACTGAGCTGAACTGAACCATCACTTAGGGTTTGGAACAAATGGAGAGTGGGATTATTAGATATCAACAGGGTGTAAGAAAAACAGAGATGCCCAGGTTTAAGTGGTTTACTACTCATCTCTTGACCTATATTTAAACCACAACATCCTGCTGATTCAGGCCAAAACGGGAATGCCTGGAGTAACCCTGAACAGGACAAGGAGGGAATATGTGAACGATACTAATGCATAATGTCTGAAGTCTACAAAGTTAATTTCCCCCAAGGCTCATGGTCATGAGGTAGAGTGAAGGAAACAGAAGATAAAAGTGGAAGTTACTTTGGCAGGTAATGGATCATGGGGGGAAAAGCCATCATGCCTCTTCTGTAGGAATGCTGCTTCCTGAAGGAACTCCTAAAGACCTCTGATGGACACTGGGGTCCCTGTGGCTTTGGCCATACAGAGGATGCTAATGCAATGACAAGCCAAGCAGACAGAGGAAAAAGTGAGAAAATGAGTACACTCAGCCTCAAGTCCTCCACGAGCTGTCCTGCTTTGTTCAGAATCACTCTATCATCTCCTTTGAGAGGGTCCCATCTTCGAAAATCTCGGTGGTTCCCTAATAGTTCAGTTCAGATCAGATCAGTCGCTCAGTCATGTCCGACTCTTTGTGACCCCATGAATCGCAGCACGCCAGGCCTCCCTGTCCATCACCAACTTCTGGAGTTCACCCAATCTCATGTCCATCGAGTCGGTGATGCCATCCAGCCATCTCATCCTCTGTTGTCCCCTTCTCCTCCTGCCTCCAATCCCTCCCAGCATCAGAGTCTTTTCCAATGAGTCAACTCTTCTCATGAGGTGGCCAAAGTACTGGAGTTTCAGCTTTAGCATCAGTCCTTCTAAAGAACACCTTTAGAATGGACTTGTTGGATCTCCTTGCAGTCCAAGGGACTCTCAAGAGTCTTCTGCAACACCATAGTTCAAAAGCATCAATTCTTCGGTGCTCAGCCTTCTTCACAGTCCAACTCTCACATCCATACATGAACACTAGAAAAACCATAGCCTTAACTAGATGGACCTTTGTTGGCAAAGTAATGTCTCTGCTTTTGAATATGCTATCTAGGTTGGTCATAACTTTCCTTCCAAGGAGTAAACGTCTTTTAATTTCAGGGCTGCAATCACCATCTGCAGTGATGTTGGAACCCCCCAAAAATAAAGTTTGACACTGCTTCTACTGTCTCCCCATCTATTTCCCATGAAGTGATGGGACCAGATGCCATGATCTTTGTTTTCTGAATGTTGAGCTTTAAGGCAACTTTTTCACTCTCCTCTTTCACTTTCATCAAGAGGCTTTTTAGTTCCTCTTCACTTTCTGCCATAAGGGTGGTGTCATCTGCATATCTGAGGTTATTGATATTTCTCCCAGAAATCTTGGTTCCAGCTTGTGCTTCTTCCAGCCAGCGTTTCTCATGATGTGCTCTGCATAGAAGTTAAATAACTGGACTTCTTCTGGGCCCTTCCCTGAAGATTTGGTTAAAAAGTTCTGTAGTGGGACTTAAAAATTGTGTTTTTAAGTTGCTGGTTGATAATAGTCTTGGTGGTTCTGGCAGCAAACTTTGAGACCCACTGCCTTACAGGATGCTAGGAGGTGTTTGTAGGTGGCTTTGATTTGGTAGAGATTTGTTTTTGCCTCAGCTTCCCTGATACCATGAAAAGGCTAGGAAGAAAAAGTAAGTAAAAAGTAAAACATGTAAATGTTCAATAATTCCCTGGAGTATGACAACTGGCAGTTTTGCCTGTGATATATTTTGTTGTGTTTCATTTGTCCATTGGGAATATGCAGATGATATCACTCTAATGGTAGAAAGTGAAGAGGAAGAGCCTCTTGATGAGAGTGAAAGAGGAGAGTGAAAAAGCTGGCTTAAAACTCAGCATTCAAAAAGCTAAGATCACAACATCCTGTCCCATCACTTCATGGTAAATAGAAGGGGAAAAAATGGAAGCAGTGACAGATTTTATTTTCTTGGGCTCCAATATCACAGTGGATGGTAACTGCATCCATGAAATTAAGATATACTAGCTCCTTGGAAGAAAAGCTATGACAAACCTAGTGAAAGGGAAAGTCAGTTGTGTCTGACTCTTTGTGACTCTATGGACTGTAGTCAGCCAGGCTCCTCTGTCCGTGGAATTTTAAAGGCAAGAATACTGGAGTTGGTTGCTATTCCTTTTTCCAGGGAATTGTCCCAATTTAGGGATTGAACAGGAATCTCCTGTGTTGCATGCAGATTCTTTACTGCATGAGCTACCAGGGAAACTCTAGACAGCATATTAAAAACAGAGACATCACTTTGCCAACAAAGGTCCATGTAGTCAAAGCTATGGTTTTTCCAGTACTCAGGTATGGATGTGTGAGTTGGATCATAAAGAAAGCTGAGGTCTGAAGAACTGATGCTTTCTAATTGTGGTGCTGGAGAAGACTCTTGAGATTCCCTTGGACAACAAAGAGATCAAATCAGTCAATCCTAAAGAAATCAAGCCTGAATATTCATTGGAAAGACTAATGCTGAAGTTGAAACTCTAATACTTTGGCCAACTGATGCAAAGAACTGATTCACTGGAATAGCCCATGATGCTGGGCAAGGTTGAAGGCAAAAAAAAAAGGGGGGCTGAAGAGGATGAGATGGTTAGATAGCATCACTGACTCAGTGGACGTGAATTTGAGCAAACTCCGAGAAATAGTGGAGGACAGGGGAGTCTGGTGTGCTACAGTCTATGTGGTCGCAAAGAACTGGACTCGACTTAGCGGCTGAACAACAACAAATTCTGCTGTCTCGCCCCTCTATCATGACAGTTTTTCTAGCTTCCCATCTCAAATGGCAGAACCAGATTACTGGAGGCTTGTAATGTCAAACCTCCAACCTTCCCTGTAACACTATTGCTATGCCACCAGAGCAGCAAAGAAAATTCAATGTGAGTGACTGGCAAAGATTATACATTTCTCAAGAGACTCTGATGCATTTTTTGCACAACCAGCTTAATTAAGAATCCTTGGCAGTATATTAACCACAAGCTTATGGATCTCAATATGCCAATCAAACATAATGAGATAAATGCAAATGTCAAAGTACAGATTCTTTGCCTAGGAAGTTCCAAAGGCTTAAAGCTGTGTCTTCAGTCAGTTGTCAGAAAGCAATGGGAATAGCTGGGCCTGGTGAGGCTGGGGTTTGCCCATTAAAATTTAAATATATATGAGAAGGAAATGGCAACCCACTCCAGTGTTCTTGCCTTGAGAATCCCAGGGACAGGGGAGCCTGGTGGGCTGCCGTCTATGGGTGGCACAGAGTAGGACACGGCTGAAGCGACTTAGCAGCAGTAGCAGCAGGCATGACCTCCAGGACTGAGGTATGCTGTTCCACGTGGGATTTCAGGATATGAGAATGAAGATAAAAGTCTTTGGCTTACAAACTCACATTAAGCTAACAACAGCAACAACAGTAGTAACATACCCCAAGATACTTCTGGAGAATAGGCCTATCAGTCAGGAGCCAAAATCAAAACCTGCATCCAGGTTTGTCTCTATAACAGACAGGTCAAGTGACAGCTCTGTGTCTGCATATCTAATAAAATAGAAATGATAGTAGCTGCCTGTATTTGCTTTATAATAATTCATATCAGAAAAAAGAGCAGTACATTTAATCATATTAATTTGTCTTTTTAATGACTGCACTAACAAATGGCTACACTATAGAACTGTTATCTACTTGGTGTATCTGGTTCTTGGCTAGATTTGATAATCTATTAACAATTGAACAACTTGAAACTTAAAACAGGCTAACAGATGTTGTTAACCCAATGGTGTCTGCCCTCCTTACTCAAGACCTGAATGGAAAGTACAGCAATCACATTTATGTGTGATACAAGTTTGAAAGAGATGGGTAATAGTTTCTATGAATGAATCAAGAGCCAAATATATTTTCTTTTTAATTTGGCTTTAAGGTGAATTTAATCAGTTGCACTTTAATAGAGGAAATAAAAGGATCTTCATGAAGATACAGAAAAAGAAATTCAAACAACAATTTCCACCCTATGGATAGGTGACTTAAGAATATTTTAGGTGGAAGAGACTTTAAAATTTCACTATGAAGCGTTAGTGTGTTTCAGATTCTAAGACAGTTAATGTGATCTTTGTTGTCTTTAATGGATTATAATGTACAGAATGAAAGAAGTGATGATGTTGCTGTAAATTAGCTGGACGATCTCAGGAGTATCATTCTTAGCTCTGGATACCACACTGTTGAGTAAAGAGACAAGCAATCAGGTCAAGCAGAGAATGGTTTCACATAAGGTGAAGTTGAATGAAAAGGGACTTTGCTCTTAAATGCAAATTGAAGGAAGAACAAGATCTCTGGTTTAAAGTACTTGAAAGATAGTCATGATAATGAGAAACTGTCAATATTTTTATATGTTGAGGCATGAAGAGGATAATTAGGACCAGAAGGTAGAGAGGCAGATAATAGGTCAGAATAAAAAAAAGAAATTTTCTTTCAACTGCTTATTGTTTTTTTAAAAAATGTTCATTAAAATAATTCATGCACACAGTTTACAGAGACAAATAACAGTGCAAAGCATGTAATTTATTTATTTATTTATTTTTCACCAGTGAACCCATCTGGGCCTGGTACTTTCTGTTTGGGTATTTTATTCATTACTGATTTGATTTCTTTAACAGATATAGGCCTATTCAGATTGTCTATTTCTTCTTGTTTAAGTTTTGGTAGATTTCTTTTTTTTTTTTTTTTATGAAGTTAGTATTTGTTGAATTGATATCTTTATATTTGTGAATTACAATAAATCTTTAAAATAATATGGTATAAAATGTACAAACGTATTTTTTTTTTCATGAGCACAGTAATATATTTCTCACAACTGCACAACATTAAGTGGAAGAGCAACACCTTCATAACATTTACAATTTCTTGAGCACAAACCATATTCACCAGGTACTGTGTTGAACAAATTTTCATGCATTATCCTATGTATTTTTTTTTTTTTGATGTTCAAGCTGGTTTTATTTTATTTTTTTTTTTATTTTAAATTTTTAAAAGAAAATCCATCCTGAACCCTCCTCCCTCCTCCCCCCCCATACCATCCCTCTGGGTCATCCCAGTGCACCAGCCCCAAGCATCCAGCATCATGCATTGAACCTGGACTGGCATCTCGTTTCATACATGACATTTCACATGTTTCAATGCCATTCTCCCAAATCTTACCACCCTCTCCCTCTCCCACAGAGTCTATAAGCCTGTTCTATACATCAGTGTCTCTTTTGCTGTCTCGTATACAGGGTTATCGTTACCATCTTTCTAAATTCCATATATATGCGTTAGTATACTGTATTGGTGTTTGTCCTTCTGGCTTACTTCACTCTGTATAATAGGCTCCAGTTTCATCCATCTCATTAGAACTGATTCAAATGTATTCTTTTTAATGGCTGAGTAATACTCCATTGTGTATATGTACCATGTATACATACATGTATATGTATAAAACACTGGTGAAAGAAATCAAAGAGGACACTAATAGATGGAGAAATATACCATGTTCATGGATTGGAAGAATCAATATAGTGAAAATGAGTATACTACCCAAAGCAATTTATAGATTCAATGCAATCCCTATCAAGCTACCAACAGTATTCTTCACAGAGCTAGAACAAATAATTTCACAATTTGTATGGAAATACAAAAAACCTCGAATAGCCAAAGCTATCTTGAAAAAGAAAAATGGAACTGGAGGAATCAACCTACCTGACTTCAGGATCTACTACAAAGCCACAGTTATCAAGACAGTATGGTACTGGCACAAAGACAGAAATATAGATCAATGGAACAAAATAGAAAGCCCAGAGATAAATCCACGCACATATGGACACCTTATCTTTGACAAAGGAGGCAAGAATATACAATGGATTAAAGACAATCTCTTTAACAAGTGGTGCTGGGAAATCTGGTCAACCACTTGTAAAAGAATGAAACTAGAACACTTTCTAACACCATATACAAAAATAAACTCAAAATGGATTAAAGATCTAAATGTAAGACCAGAAACTATAAAACTCCTAGAGGAGAACATAGGCAAAACACTCTCTGACATACATCACAGCAGGATCCTCTATGACCCACCTCCCAGAATATTGGAAATAAAAGCAAAAATAAACAAATGGGACCTAATTAAACTTAAAAGCTTCTGCACATCAAAGGAAACTATTAGCAAGGTGAAAAGACAGCCTTCAGAATGGGAGAAAATAATAGCAAATGAAGCAACCGACAAACAACTAATCTCAAAAATATACAAGCAACTCCTCCAGCTCAACTCCAGAAAAATAAATGACCCAATCAAAAAATGGGCCAAAGATCTAAATAGACATTTCTCCAAAGAAGACATACAGATGGCTAACAAACACATGAAAAGATGCTCAACATCACTCATTATCAGAGAAATGCAAATCAAAACCACTATGAGGTACCATTTCACACCAGTCAGAATGGCTGTGATCCAAAAGTCTACAAATAATAAATGCTGGAGAGGGTGTGGAGAAAAGGGAACCCTCTTACACTGTTGGTGGGAATGCAAACTAGTACAGCCACTATGGAGAACAGTGTGGAGATTCCTTAAAAAACTGGAAATAGAACTGCCTTATGATCCAGCAATCCCACTGCTGGGCATACACACTGAGGAAACCAGAAGGGAAAGAGACACGTGTACCCCAATGTTCATTGCAGCACTGTTTATAATAGCCAGGACATGGAAGCAACCTAGATGTCCATCAGCAGATGAATGGATAAGAAAGCTGTGGTACATATACACAATGGAGTATTACTCAGCCATTAAAAGCATGTAATTTAAAACAACAGCTATCTTCTTTTTCTTCATCCTAATCCTTGCTTCCCAGAGCAAACTTTATGGACTGTTTCACTTATTCTTCTAATATTTCCCTCTATTTTCTAAATATTATGCATATTCTGCTCTAAAAACATTAAATCTAAACACTTTTACTATCAGATCAGATCAGTCGCTCAGTTGTGTCCGACTCTTTGCGACCCCATGAATCGCAGCACGCCAGGCCTCCCTGTCCATCACCAACTCCCGGAGTTCACCCAGACTCACGTCCATCGAGTCACTGATGCCATCCAGCCATCTCATCCTCTGTCGCCCCCTTCTCCTCCTGCCCCCAATCCCTCCCAGCATCAGAGTCTTTTCCAATGAGTCAACTCTTCGCATGAGGTGGCCAAAGTACTGGAGTTTCAGCTTTAGCATCATTCCTTCCAAAGAAATCCCAGGGCTGATCTCCTTCAGAATGGACTGGTTGGATCTCCTTGCAGTCCAAGGGACTCTCAAGAGTCTTCTCCAACACCACAGTTCAAAAGCATCAATTCTTTGACGCTCAGCCTTCTTCACAGTCCAACTCTCACATCCATACATGACCACAGGAAAAACCATAGCCTTGACTAGACGAACCTTTGTTGGCAAAGTAATGTCTCTGCTTTTGAATATGCTGCCTAGGTTGGTCAAAACTTTCCTTCCAAGGAGTAAGCGTCTTTTAATTTCATGGCTGCAGTCACCATCTGTAGTGATTTTGGAGCCCAGAAAAATAAAGTCTGTCACTGTTTCCACTGTTTCCCCATCTCTTTCCCATGAAGTGATGGGACCGGATGCCATGATCTTCGTTTTCTGAATGTTGAGCTTTAAGCCAAATTTTTCACTCTCCTCTTTCACTTTCATCAAGAGGCTTTTTAGTTCCTCTTCACTTTCTGCCATAAGGGTGGTGTCATCTGCATATCTGAGGTTGTTGATATTTCTCTTGGCAATCTTGATTCCAGCTTGTGTTTCTTCCAGTCCATCGTTTCTCATGATGTATTCTGCATAGAAGTTAAATAAACAGGGTGACAATATACAGCCTTGACATACTCCTTTTCCTATTTGGAACCAGTTTGTTGTTCCAGGTCCAGTTCTAACTGTTGCTTCCTGACCTGCATACAAATTTCTCAAGAGGCAGATCAGATGGTCTGGTATTCCCATCTCTTTCAGAATTTTCCACAGTTTATTGTGATCCACACAGTCAAAGGCTTTGGCATAGTCAATAAAGCAGAAACATGTTTTTCTGGAACTCTCTTGCTTTTTCTATGATCCAGCGGATGTTGGCAATTTGATCTCTGGTTCCTCTGCCTTTTCTAAAACCAGCTTGAACATCAGGAAGTTCACGGTTCACATATTGCTGAGGCCTGGCTTGGAGAATTTTGAGCATTACTTTATTAGCGTGTGAGATGAGTGCAGTTGTGCGGTAGTTTGAGCATTCTTTGGCATTGCCTTTCTTTGGGATTAGAAAGAAAACTGACCTTTTCCAGTCCTGTGGCCACTGCTGAGTTTTCCAAATTTGCTGGCATATTGAGTGTAGCACTTTCACAGCATCATCTTTCAGGATTTGGAATAGCTCAACTGGAATTCCATCACCTCCACTTGCTTTGTTCATAGTGTTGCTTCTAAGGTCCACTTGACTTCACATTCCAGGATGTCTGGCTCTAGGTGAGTGATCACACCATCATGATTATCTGGGTCGTGAAGATCTTTTTTGTACAGTTCTTCTGTGTATTCTTGCCATCTCTTTTTAATATCTTCTGCTTCTGTTAGGTCCATACCATTTCTGTCCTTTATCGAGCTCATCTTTGCATGAAATGTTCCTTTGGTATCTCTGATTTTCTTGAAGAGATCCCTAGTCTTTCCCATTCTGTTGTTTTCCTCTTTTTCTTTGCATTGATTGCTGAAGAAGGCTTTCTTGTCTCTTCTTGCTATTCTTTGGAACTCTGCATTCAGATGTATATATCTTTCCTTTTCTCCTTTGCTTTTTACTTCTCTTCTTTTCACAGCTATTTGTAAGGCCTCCCCAGACAGCCATTTTGCTTTTTTGCATTTCTTTTCTATGGGAATGATCTTGATCCCTGTCTCCTGTACAATGTCACGAACCTCATTCCATAGTTCATCAGGCACTCTATCAGATCTAGGCCCTTAAATCTATTTCTCACTTCCACTGTATAATTATAAGGGATTTGATTTAGGTCATACCTGAATGGTCTAGTGGTTTTCCCTACTTTCTTCAATTTAAGTCTGAATTTGGCAATAAGGAGTTCATGGTCTGAGCCACAGTCAGCTCCTGGTCTTATTTTTGCTGACTGTATAGAGCTTCTCCATCTTTGGCTGCAAAGAATATAATTAATCTGATTTCGGTGTTGACCATCTGGTGATGTCCATGTATAGAGTCTTCTCTTGTGTTGTTGGAAGAGGGTGTTTGTTATGACCAGTGCATTTTCTTGGCAAAACTCTATCAGTCTTTGCCCTGTTTCATTCTGTATTCCAAGGCCAAATTTGCCTGTTACTCCAGGTGTTTCTTGACTTCCTGCTTTTGCATTCCAGTCCCCTATAATGAAAAGGACATTTTTTGGGGGTGTTAGTTCTAAAAGGTCTTGTAGGTCTTCATAGAACCGTTCAACTTCAGCTTCTTCAGCGTTACTGGTTGCGGCATAGACTTGGATTACTGTGATATTGAATGGTTTGCCTTGGAAACGAACAGAGATCATTCTGTCGTTTTTGAGACTGCATCCAAGTACTGCATTTAGGACTCTTTTGTTGACCATGATGGCCACTCCATTTCTTCTGAGGGATTCCTGCCCGCAGTAGTAGGTTTAATGGTCATCTGAGTTAAATTCACCCATTCCAGTCCATTTCAGTTCGCTGATTCCTAGAATGTCGACGTTCACTCTTGCCATCTCTTGTTTGACCACTTCCAATTTGCCTTGATTCATGGACCTGACATTCCAGGTTCCTATGCAATATTGCTCTTTACAGCATCGGACCTTGCTTCTATCACCAGTCACATCCACAGCTGGGTATTGTTTTTGCTTTGGCTCCATCCCTTCATTCTTTCTGGAGTTATTTCTCCACTGATCTCCAGTAGCATATTGGGCACCTACTGACCTGGGGAGTTCCTCTTTCAGTATCCTGTCATTTTGCCTTTTCATACTGTTAACATGGGAATTTGGGTGTCTATCATTTCCCCTCCTTTTCTTTTCTCCCAGCAAGTTAAATAACTGTTTCTGGTTAAATCAATATTTAGAATGTGTTTTATATAAATAGCTCATGATTGAGTCACATAAAGTATTGAGGATATTTTCTGTTTTACACAATGTTTTGTTTTTCTTAGAATTAATGATTATCGTATTTTTGCTCTTTCCCCTGGGTACTTTTGTTAATTCATCCTCCAGATTCTCCATCAGAGCTGTAGGGCTTCAGTCAATGCAGTAATCGTGCTGGTCAGTCTTTCAATGCCATTTTTTTTCTTAGGAAAATCGTCTTTGGAGTCTTGAGCTCACTGGCTCCTATCTGGCAGCTGTGGGTCTTTCCAACACTCCTTACTTCTTTCTGAAATAGTAACAGTATCCTATGTCTTGTTCTATTTCCCTATTTCAAAGGAAGATTTTTCCCAGTAAGCTTCCTCAGAAAGGACGTATGATAAATAAAAATTTTGAAACCTGACAAACCTGTTTATGTTCTTTTCTAAAGTTGATTAAGAGTGTTCCTGGGACTAGAATTCTGGACTGGAAATTACACTCTCTCAAATTTTAAGGCATGGGTTGCATTATTGTTTTCTAACTTTCAAGATTGTTGTTAAGAACCTGAGAATACCGTTTGCATATATGTTACATTTATTTTTTTATTCTCGTGGAAAATTTTCAGTAAATGCTCTTTATACTTTGTTATTGTTCAGTCGCTCAGTTCTGTCTGACTTTTTGTGACCCAATGACTGTAGCATGCCAGGCTTCCCTTACCTTCACCTCTCCTGGAACTTGCTCAAACTGATGTCCACTGAGTCAGTGATGCTATCCAACCATTTTGCTCTCTGACGTCCCCTTCTCCTCTTGCCTTCAAATCCTTCCCAGCATCAGGGTCTTTTATAATGAGTCAGCTCTTCAGCAGGTGGCCAAAGTACTGGAGTTTCAGCGTCAGCATCAGTCCTTCCAATGAATATTTGAGATTGATTTTATTTAGGATAGACATGTTTGATCTCCTTGTTGTCCAAGGGACTTTCAAGAGTCTTCTCCAGCATCACAGTTAAAAAGTATCAATTCTTCAGCGTTCAGCCTTCTTTATGGTCTGACTCTTACATCAATACATGACTACTGGAAAAACCATAGCTTTGACTATATAGACATTTGTCGACAAATTAATGTTTCTGCTTTTTAATATGTTATCTCTGTTGGTCATAGCTTTTCTTGCAAGGAGCAAGTGCCTTATAATTTCATGGCTGCAGTCACCATTTGCAGTGATTTTGGAGACCAAGAAAATAAAGCCTGTCACTGTTTCCACTGTTTCCCCATCCATTTGCCATGAAGTAATCATGCAAAGAGTTGACTCATTGGAAAAGACTCTGATGCTGGGAGGGAGTGGGGGCAGGAGGAAAAGGGGACGACAGAGGATGAGATGACTGGATGGCATCACTGACTCGATGGACATGAGTCTGAGTGAACTCTGGGAGTTGGTGATGGACAGGGATGCCTGGCTTGCTGCGATTCATGGAGTCGCAAAGAGTCGGACACGACTGAGCTACTGAACTGAACTGAATGGGACTGGATGCCATGATCTTCATTTTTTTGAATGTTGAGTTTTAAGCCAGCTTTTACACTCTCCTCTTTTCACCTTCATCAAGAGGCTCTTCAGTTCCTCTTCACTTTCTGCCATAAGGGTGGTGTCATCTGCATATCTGAGGTTATTGATATTTCTCCTGGCAATCTTGATTCCATCTTATGCTTCATTCAGCCTGGCATTTTGCATGATGTACTCAGCATATAAATTAAATAAGCAGGGTGACAATATATAGACTTGATGTACTCTTTCCCCAATTTTGAACCAGCCCATTGTTCCATGTCTGGTTCTCACTGTTGTTTCTTGACCTACATACAGATTTCTCAGCAGGCAGGTAAGGGGGTCTGGTATTCCCTTCTCTTTAAGAATTTCCACAGTTTGTTGTGATCCACACAATCAAAGGTTTTAGCATAGTCAGTGAAGCAGAAATAGATGTTTCTCCAGAATTCTCTTGCTTTTTCTATGATCCAATGGATATTAGCAACACTTTGATCTCTGGTTCCTCTGCCTTTTCTAAATCCAGCTTGAGCATCTAAAAGTTCTTGGTTCATGTACTGTTGAAGAATTGCTTGGAAAATTTTGAGCATTTCTTTGCTAGCAAGTGAGATATGGAGGTGACACCACCCTTATGTCAGAAAGCAAAGAAGAACTAAAGAGCCTCTTGTTGAAAGTGAAAGTGGAGAGTGAAAAAGTTGGCTTAAAACTCAACATTCAGAAAACTAAAATCATGGCATCTGGTCCCATCACTTCATGGCAAATAGATGGGGAAACAATGGAAACAGTGACAGACTTTATATTCTGGGGCTCCAAAATCACTGCAGATGGTGACTGCAGCCATGAAATTAGAAGACCCTTGCTCCTTGGAAAAAAAGTTATAATCAACCTAGACAGCATATTAAAAAGCAGAGGCATTACTTTGCCAACAAAGGTTCATTTAGTCAAGGCTATGGTTTTTCCAGTAGTCATGTACGAACGTGAGAGTTGGACTCTAAAGAAAGCTGAGCACTGAAGAACTTATGCTTTTGAACTGGGGTGCTGGAGAAGACTCCTGAGAGCACCTTGGACTGCAAGGAGATCCAACCAGTCCATTCTAAAGGGAATCAGTTCTGAATATTCATTGGATGGACTGATTCTGTTGCTGAAATTCCAGTCCTTTGGCTACCTGATGCAAAGAGCTGACTCATTTGAAAAGACCCTGATTCTGAGAAAGATTGAAGGCAGGAGGAGAAGGGGATGACAGAGGACAAGATGGTTGGATGGCATGACCGACTCAATGGACGTGAGTTTGAGTAAACTCCGAAAGTTGGTAATGGACAGGGAGGCCTGACATGTTGCAGTCCATGGTTTCGCAGAGAGTTGGACATAACTGAGCCACTGAACTGAGCTGAACTGAGATGAGTGCAATTGTGTGGTAATTTGAGCATTCTTTGGCACTGCCCATTTTTGGGATTAGAATGAAAACTGACCTTTTCCAGCTCTGTGGCCACTGCTGAGTTTTCCAGATTTGCTGGTATATTGAATATAGCATTTCAACAGCATCATCTTTTAAGATTTGAAGTAACTCAGCTGAAATCCCACCACCTCCAGTAACCTTGTTCATAGTGATGCTTCCTAAGGCCCACTTGACTTCGCACTCCAGGATGTTTGGCTCTAGGTTAGTGATCAGACCATCGTGATTATCTGGGTCATTAAGATATTTTTTGTATAGTTTTTCTGTGTATTCTTGCCACCTCTTCTTAATATCTTCTGTTTCTGCTAGGCCCATACCATTTCTGTCCTTAATTGTGCCCATCTTTGCATGAAATGCTCCCTTGTGTCTCTAATTTTCTTGAATAGGTCTCTAGGTTTTTCCATTTTATTGTTTTCCTCTATTTCTTTGCATTAATCACTTAGGAAGATTTTCTTCTTATTTTTTATTATATTTATATAATATTTCTTATTATTTTTTCTTTTTATTATTCCTCTCCTTATTATTCTTTGGAACTCTGCATTCAAATGGGTATATCTTTCCTTTTCTCCTTTCACTTCCATTATTTTCTCAGCTATTTGTAAGGGCTCCTCAGACAACCATGTTACCTTTTTGCCTTTCTTTTTCTTGGGGATGGTCTAGATCCCTGCCTCCTGTACAATGTCATGAACCTCCATCCATAGTTCTCTAGGCTCTCTGCCTATCAGATCTAATCCCTTGAATCTATTTGCTGCTTCCACTGTATAATCGTAAGATATTTGATTTTGGTCATACCTGAATCGTCTAGTGTTTTCTCTACTTTCTTCAATTTAAGTCTGAATTTGGCAATAAGGAGTTCATGATCTGAGCCACAGTCAGCTCCTGGTCTTGTTTTTGCTGATTGTATAGAACTTCTCCATTTTTGGCTGCAAAAGAATATAATCCATCTGATTTCAGTGTTGACCATCTGGTGATATCCATGTGTAGAATCTTTTATTGTGCTGTTGGAAGAGGATGTTTGCTATGACTAGTGCATTCTCTTGGCAAAGCTCTGTTAACCTTTGCCCTGCTTCATTTTGTACTCTAATAACAAACTTGCTTCTTACTCCAGGTATCTCTTGACTTCCTACTTTTGCATTGCAGTCTCCTATGAAAAGGACATCTGTTTTGGTGTTAGACTAGAAGATCCTGTATTTCTTCATAGAATCATTCAACTTCAGCTTCTTCAGCATTAGTGGTTGGGGCATACACTTGAGTTACTGTGATACTGAATTGTTTGACTTGTAAATCAATAGAGATCATTCTGTCTTTTTTTGAGATTGCACCCAAGTACTGCATTTCAGACTCTTTACTAGTCTGAAACTTCTCACTGATTTGTATTAATGTGGGGCTTTTTTGTTCATTGTGTGGGATACTTCAGAAACTCTTGGCCTGCAGTTTTGAGACATTTTCTCATGTTCTCTATTAGTTTTTTTTTTTTTAATTTGTATTTTAAAAATTCCTTTTCTAGTAAAATGCTGTGCCTCCTGGATCTAATTTTCTCATGCTCTTTCTTAATCTCCATCTTTTTTGTGTTTTGCTTTATATTCCGAAGAGTTACACAATTTTATCTCTCAATCTATCAGAATTTTTATTTCTATTAATGTATTTTTAATTCTCAAGAGTTCTTCTTTGTTTTCTGAAAGTTCTGTCTTAGAGCATCTTGTTTTTCATTTTATGAATAAAATTTATCTCTTTGAGAAAAATTTAGCTTAATATTCTCTGCACTATCTTTCTCCTCTAAGTTCTTTTTTGTATCCTCACTTTGAATTGATCTGGACTCATTCTTTCATGTTAGAGTCTTTCCTAAAAATAAAGGCTGAGATGCCCTTTCAAATTCTAGAGTGAGTCTGTTAGGTCAGGTTCCCTGGGAAATAGACTGTATAGTAAGTTTACTTGGGATTTCCTTGGGATCAACACCTGAGGGGGAGAGAGAGAAATTGGTAGAAATACTGTTTCAGTCACTTACCAGGGAATAACAGGGAAAGCTCTGGTACTGGGATGACACCTCAGAGATATACTAAATTGAAGCAAGTGTGCTGGATTTGGGTTTTTCTCTGGGAAAGATTGTAATCATCTATAAATCACTGGATTGGGTTTGTCCTCTGGGCAAGGCAGCTGTCTTCATTTGGGGTGATTTCCAGAAAGGAAATCAGCTATGATCCATAAGCCACTAATGCATCCAGCAACTGGGAGAATCACCTCAGTCCTGAAGGGTGAATCCAGAATCCACAACAGCGAGGCAATTAAATGCTCTGATGTGCATGAGGTTAGGCAAATGGTAGACCTCACCACAAGGTGATCATTTTGGGGGAGAGACCACTTAGGGAGATTCTTAATTGTCAGTATCAGAGATATTTCCCTTGGGCTGTTAAATTTCCACAGAAGAAACTGGGGAAGGAGTTGGGTGGTGGCTACTGTGCTAGAAGCCCATCTGAGGGGCTCAGTGTTCAATATGCAGATCTACACTTAATCCCTTGTTTTCAGAAGGTGCTTCACAGTCCTCTGTGCCTGGTGTCCAAGCGACAATCTTTACGGTTCAACATCTTCAGAAAGTAAATCTATATGCCTGGGTGAGCGGCAGGACAGTTCACTGGCTTTATGAGGTGTGAGGGAGAATCTGGGTGTCTGAATTTTTTTGAAACAACCTTTTGATAAATTCTCATTTTCAGCTCTATATCACACCTCCGATGTACCTGAGCCTTTCCATGGTTTGTCTTCCCCCTTGCAGATTTAGAACTCAGTTTTTCTATTCTGCCAAATCAGCTTCCAAGGTTTCATTAACATCCCTGGCTCTTGTGAGATTTTTCAAAAGCAATTCTTTACTTGTTTTCTTGGGTTTTGGTGATGAAGAAGGAGATATATTGGTTGCTTATTATTTCATGTTTGACTTTAGTTACAGTAATTACTTTCTATAAGACACCATGTGCTATTTCAAGAGGTGACGTTTCTTAATCACTGGAGGTGCTCAAGCAGAGAATGGACAATCACTCAAAGGGAATGCTGACAGGATCCTTGCCTTATTGGAATTAGGAGATCATTTCACCCAATCTTGGGGCTTCCCTTGTGGCTCAGCTGGGAAAGAATTCTGCAATGTGGGAGACATGGGTTTGATCCCTTGGTTGGGAAGATCCCCTGGAGAAGGGAAAGGCTACCCATCCCAGTATTCTGGTTTGGAGAATTCCATGGACTATATAGTCCATGGGGTTTCAAAGAGTCAGACAGGACCGAGTGACCTTCACTCACTCACTGACCCAATCCTGAACTTCTACAGTTCCACATAATATAGGAGAAACAACTTTATTATAGGAAATGGTACATGATAGTCAAAGAACAAGACTCTATGTATTAAACTTCTCCATATGATAGGTAGACTTAATATTCAAGGCCCTTTTTGATTTTTCTTCTGTTTATCCTCTGGGTCCAGCTCACAATACTACTCAACACAATTTATTCCAATCAATCAGATGTACCTAGCAATGTCTGAATATCAACAGCGAGAATAATTAACCAACCCCCAAGGCGAGATCATACATACATAAGAAGGAAAAAATGAATTGCAATTTCAGTTGTGTATATAAACTCATTAATGGATAAGTTAGTCAAAGTGATCAGTGGCCATGGAACTCACTTTTGGGCTATTTATACTCTAGGAAGGCTTCCCTGGTAGATTTGATGGTAAAGAAAGTGAAAGTGAAAGTCACTCAGTCGTGTCCGACTCTTTGTGACCCCATGGACCATAGAGTCCATGGAATTCTCCAGGCCAGAAAACTGGAGTGGGTAGCCTTTCCCATTTCCAGGGGCTCTTCCCAACCCAGGGATTGAACTGTGGTCTCCTGCACTGCAGGCAGATTCTTTCCCAGCTGAGCCACAAGGGAAGCCCAAGGATACTGGAGTGGGTATCCTATCCCTTCTCCAGCAGATCTTCCTGACCCACGAATCAGACTGGGGTCTCTTGCATTGCAGGTGGATCCTTAACCAACTAAGCTATCAGGGAAGCCCCCAGATGGTAAAGAATCTGCCTGCAATGCAGGAGCCTGAAATGCAGGAGACCTGGGTTTGATCCCTGGGTCCAGACGATCCTCTGGAGGAGGGCATGGCAACCCACTCTAGTATTTTTGCCTGGAGAATTCCATGGAAAGAGGAGCCTGGTGCACTACAGTCCATGGGGTCACAGAGAGTTAGACACGAGTAAGCAACTAACACACACACACACACACACACACACTTTCAATTCAGTTCAGTCGCTCAGTTGTGTCCGACTCTTTGCAACCCCATGAACACAGCATGCCAGGCCTCCCTGTCCATCACCAACTCCTGGAGTCCACTCAAACCCATATCCATCAAGTCAGTGATGCCATCCAACCATCTCATCCTCTGTCATTCCTTTCTCCTGCCCTCAATCTTTCCCAACATCAGGGTCTTTTCCAATAAGTCAGCTCTTCGCATGAGGTGGCCAAAGTACTTGAGTTTTAGCTTCAACATCAGTCCTTCCAATGAACACCCAGGACTGATCTCCTTTAGGATGGACTGGTTGAATCTCCTTGCAGTCCAAGGGACTCTCAAGAGTCTTCTCCAACACCACAGTTCAAAAGCATCAATTCTTTGGTGCTCAGCTTTTTTTAATCATCCAACTCTCACATCCATACATGACCATGGGAAAAACCATAGCCTTGACTAGATGGACCTTTGTTGGCAAAGTAATGTCTCTGCTTTTTAATATGCTGTCTAGGTTGGTCATAACTTTCCTTCCAAGGAGTAAGCATCTTTTAACTTCATGGCTGCAATCACCATCTACAGTGATTTTGGAGCCCAAGAAAATAAACTCAGCCACTGTTTCCACTGTTTCCCCATCTATTTGCCATGAAGTAATGGGACCGGATGCCATGATTTTGGTTTTCTGAATGTTGAGCTTTAAGCCAACTTTTTCACTCTCCTTTTTCACTTTCATCAAGAGGCTCTTTAGTTCCTCTTCACTTTCTGCCATAAGGGTGGTATCATCTGCATATCTGAGGTTATTGATATTTCCACACATACTTTAGGAGTCAAATTTAGGTCAAGTTTTCCACTCACATCTCTTGAAATTATTTGGGAAAGTAGACCAAGTGTTCTGTTTGATTTCTGTGTTATTACAATTTAGATAATTCAGTACTAAAAAGTAATATTTATATAGCCCTTACCTTGCCAGACAGCGCTGTAAAGCTTTGTATGCATAAACACATTTAAACCTCACAATAAAGTCTCATAATAAATTCTCATAATAAAGCTGTGTGAGATAAGATAAAGTTTTATTCTCGTTTATAAATGATGAAAACTGGGTCACAGGAAAATTAAGTAACTTGCCCAACACCACACAGGAAGTGAAAGAGCCAAGATTTGAACCACTTTCTGATTTTGCCCTAGACCCCAAGTTCCCAACTGCTGGGTCACTCTGATCTTTGTAATCAAGGTCAGAAACTTTTAAACAATGAGAAATATGTGGTACAACATACTGTGTCATGCAATGTATTATACAGCAGTGTACAATTCCAACAAATTCTGCAAGTACAGCTCCCAATTAGACCAGCCGAAAGCAGCTCTCAGTGAATAGCATCTGGAATTAGTCAACAGAAAGCATACAGTCTTCCCTCAGGATACTGGAAGACCACATATTTCTTTGATGACTGGACAAAAGCTGTTACAGCTTGGCCGCCAAGTTCTGATTCATCCACCATATTCACCAGATATTGCACCTTCGAATTTCCATTTATTTTTGTCTTTACCAAACTATCTTAATGGAAAAATTTCAGTTCTCTGAAAGACTGCCAAGGGCACCTAAAAGAGTTATTTGCTCAAACAGATAAAAGTTTTGGGAAGACGGAGTTATGAAGTTGCCAGAAAAATGGCAGAAGGTAGTGGAACAAAACAGTGAATATATTGTTCAATCAGTTTCTTGGTGAAAATGAAAAAAAAATTAAAAAAAGAGAGAGAGACTTTCCCTGGTGGTCCAGTGGTTGAGACTCCAGGCTTCCAATGCAGGAGTGTGGGGTTCAATCCCTGGTCAGGGAACTAAGATCCCACTTGCCAGGCAACGTGCCACCCCCCCCCAAAAAAAACATTATACACGCTTGTAAACTAAACACAGGAAAGGTGAAAAGGGAGTAATAGGATAATTATACCTTCAACATGTAAGGGTTGTTTCCATTAGTCCACTAAGGTGTCTCACCCATATTTTTCTATTAATACTTGGCAATAACTTCGTTGCTCTTTTGTCCCCATTTTACTAACAGGGACAGACAGAGAAATTAAATGACTTCTCCACTTTCACACGGCTGCTGAAAGCAGAATTCTAGCCCAGATCTGCAGGAATCCACGTACAAGATCTAAACTACCTTTCAAGACTCTCTCCATGTCACCTCTCCTCCTCTGCCTAGACGAATCCTTGGCTTTATTTGACTGAGAGTTTGCAGTACACAGCAGTAGCAAATGACTCACATTTCAGGACGTGTAGCACAATTAGTAATCATGGGAACATTTACACTTTGTGACTGCTATACGGGCACCAGGCTAGACCATCATTCAGTACTGTGTGGTTATTCACTATTCATATTTAATGATAGATTATATAAAATTTAATATGGTACATACACATTTAATATTTGCACATCTATTATGGTCTAGATTAAGCCCTCATGAACATTATAAAAGCATGTTTCACTTTTGTCCAGATTGACAAGACCTCACAAATTTTTCTTGTGTGTATACATATGTAGCTATATTAAATATATAATATGTAGATATATAATTAATACTAATACATAGTCAATATATGTCTGTATGTACAATGTATATAAAATCATACATAATTGATATATATATGTATTATATCCACATATATTTATAGTTAATATAAATATATAGTTATACATAATATATACATATAATATGTAGTTAATATAGCATTATAATATATATTATATAATTAATGGGCTATACATAAAGCATATAATATAATTAATATATACATATACATACATATATATATGAGTATGTTTACATATCTCTGAATTACCATATTGCTTGTGACTTTCAGATTGCATTGCTCAAATGGCTAGAAGATAGAAGATACAATTCCTTGTAATCCATTTTGGGGCTTTTTTTTCTTTAAGATTTATTGCTCTGGACATTAACTGAAAAATCTCATTTCATTACAAAGGCACACTTTTTCTCTAGGGAAAGAATGTATATTTCAAACACTTATTTTGAGGGAATAAATATGTTGATGACTATTTGTTCAGATAAAAATATTCCACCAGATGTCACTGTTTCCCTTTCAGTCGAAATGATTTGCCATCAAATAGTTTATAAGATATTTAAATAAAATAAAATGAAAGTAAAGAATTCCCTTGTATATGGGTGAGTCAGTCAGCACAAACATTTTGTCGACGAAGAAATGCATGTTGATATCCAACATCCAACAGCCCTGCATGTCAACTTTAATACGGGTGCAGGACTGCTTTCTAAGCAAAGAGCTTGATGTATATGATACTGCTACACATGAAAGACAGGGATTCAGGTATAATTCAAGGGTACCTTTAGCTCTTAAGAAAAATTTAGGTACAAGGAATTTTCTTGTTAAAAAGTAAGGATTTCAAAAAAAAAAAAAAAGTAAGGATTTCAATTAGTCCACAAAGCCCTCACAGCCACCTATTGTTTTCTTCTTTATTTTGGGGGGATTGTTGACCCTTCCCAACTTTTTCCCAAATATAAAAGACTAAATTATAAAAATACCAGAAAAGAGATTAAGAGAATATACAAACTTCCCATCTTATCATTAAGAGCCTAAATTTTTTTTGTATCATCTTTCTGTGGGATTATCTGCCATCCATTTTCAATTAACCAGATCAGGTTGGAGAGCTAATTTGATTGTGCATGGGATAAGTATGAGGGTCAGTTTTATTTCAAGCTGTTTTCTTGTCATATTTTATTTTCCTGTCTAAAATGCCTTAGCCGTGAGTCCTTGAGGGCAGATAAACAGAGTGGTGAATAAAACACAAATAAAACATTTCAAATTGTGTGTGTTTTTTTTTTTTTAGAAGTCAGTATTCTTTCTAACAGACATGTTGGAAGACACATAACTTGCTAAATCAACAAAAAAGTAGTTTGATGACCTTATGTGAATGGATGACATATATTAATTCTTTTAGCAAGTATTTATTTAACTTTGCTACACTTCCAATATTTTGATAGGAAGTGGAAGATGACATGAAGACATGAAAGATAAGATCCCAGTCCTCTGAGAGCTTCCAGTCTAATGAGGAAGAAGGACAGGAAAAGGTGTGTAATAGGCTCTTAGGGCATCGGCAGATGTATCCATATATGTAACATTGTAGACTGACGTTTAGAGTGAGGGGTTCTGAGTTCATACTCCAGGAGTCCTACCTGCCCACTGAGGTTTGCTTATGACATTTCACTAGCAACAGACCTTGAAGGAAACACCTAGTTCAGGATATAAAATAAACAGGTAAAATAAAGTTGAAAACAGGTACATTATATAACTGGTAATTATATAATTCCACAGGTCAGGAAGAAACAGTTAGAACTGGACATGGAACCCAGACTGGTTCCAAATAGGAAAAGGAGTATGTCAAGGCTGTATATTGTCACCCTGTTTATTTAACTTATATGCCAGATACATCATGAGAAATGCTGGACTGGAAGAAGACACAAGCTGGAATCAAGATTGCTGGGAGAGAAATATCAATAACCTCAGATATGCAGATGACACCACCCTTATGGAAGAAAGTGAAGAGGAACTACAAAGCCTCTTGATGAAAGTGAAAGTGGAGAGTGAAAAAGTTGGCTTAAAGCTCAACATTCAGAAAAACGAAGATCATGGCATCCGGTCCATCACTTCATATGAAATAGATGGGGAAACAGTGGAAACAGTGTCAGACTTTATTTTTTTGGGCTCCAAAATCACACTGCAAAGTTGACTGCAGCCATGAAATTAAAAGATGCTTACCTCCTTGGAAGGAAAGTTATGAACCAACCGAGATAGCATATTCAAAAGCAGAGACATTACTTTGCCAACAAAGTTTCGTCTAGTCAAGGCTATGACTTTTCCTGTGGTCGTGTATGGATGTGAGAGTTGGACTGTGAAGAAGGCTGAGTGCCGAAGAATTGATGCTTTTGAACTGTGGTGTTGGAGAAGGCTCTTGAGAGTCCCTTGGACTGCAGGGAGATCCAGCCAGTCCTTTCTAAAGGAGATCAGCCCTGGGATTTCTTTGGAAGGAATGATGCTAAAGCTGAAACTCCAGTACTTTGGCCACCTCATGCGAAGAGTTGACTCATTGGAAAAGACACTGATGCTGGGAGGGCTTGGGAGCAGGAGGAGAAGGGGACGACAGAGGATGAGATGGCTGGATGGCATCACTGACTCGATGGATGTGAGTCTGGGTGAACTCCGGGAGTTGGTGATGGACAGGGAGGCCTGGCGTGCTGCGATTCATGGGGTCGCAAAGAGTCAGGCATGACTGAGCGACTGAACTGAACTGAACTGAAGAGACTTATTTCACAACAGTGTTTTATTCCAGCAGAAATGAAAATAAATTTATCTTTAAAGATTTCCTAATATGCTCATAGGTTTAATACCACCCCATCTGCTTGAATTTAGAAACACACGACACTGCTCTCCACAGTAAGTAATCTGTTTATTTTAATAACATAAATCTGAATGTGGGTAAAGAGAGGATGTCAAGTCTTCTTTTCCTCTGTAAATGCTTAATAGGTGTTAATATAAAATAGAGGATTATTGGTCATTTTATTTAATTTTTATAGCAAGATAACTGCATAGATTTTAATCAAAAGAAATGACTGTTTTTCTTCCATTGGGTATTAGTGTTTTATTTCTTGGCTAAGATGAGGAGAGTCTTTATTTTAGTTTTGCATTGTCTATGTACAATGCAGCACCCACTTATCTACAGTTTAGTATTTTCCTTTGCTATATTTTGAAGCTTTGACAAATTAAAAAATTAAGAGAAAATATCAGAAACCAGCTTCACCAATTATAAAAGAAATAAATGAAGAGAGAAGCAAAAGGAAACCAGG
>NW_020867419.1:0-59009 GCF_003369695.1 Bos indicus x Bos taurus | reverse complement strand
TTTTCTCTACCCTTATAATGCAAATGTTAGTACTCTTGATGTTATCCTGAGGTCTTTTAAACTATCCTCATTTTTAAAAAATTCTTTTTTCCTTTCTTCTGTTCAGCTTGGTGATCTCCACTACTCTGTCTTCCAGAATGATGATTCATTGTTCTGTATCATCTAATAGACTATTGATTTCTTCTACTGTATCTTTGCAGTTAGTGTATTTTTTTGGTTTTGTCAGATTCTCTTCTCATTTCTGAAAAATCTGACTGTATTTTCCATTCTTTTTTTCAAGTTTGGTGGGCATATTTATGATTTTTACCTTGAACTCTATTTTGGGTGGATTGCTTATCATCACCTCATTTAGTTCTTCCTCTGAAGTTTATCTTTTTCCTTCTTTTAGAAGATATTCCTCTGTCTCCTCATTTTGCCCAGTACTGTTTATTTCTAGACAGAGGTCAATGGTTGTATTTATTGATGTTAGAGAATTATCTTATATGGGTGATGCCATATGAGGCTCAGCAGAATGCTCCCCTCTGGTCATCAGAGGTATTTGCTCTGGAGGTGCCCCTTACACGGGCTGTGTATATTCCTTAGGTTGTGGCAGGGCTGACAACACAGGGTGCCCTGATAGGCAGGTCTGGACCCTGAATTGGTTAAGCATATTCAAAAGCAGAGACATTACTTTGCCAACCAAGGTTCATCTAGTCAAGGCTATGGTTTTTCCTGTGGTCATGTATGGATGTGAGAGTTGGACTGTGAAGAAGGCTGAGTGCCGAAGAATTGATGCTTTTGGACTGTGGTGTTGGAGAAGACTCTTGAGAGTCCCTTGGACTGCAAGGAGATCCAACCAGTCCATTCTGAAGGAGATCAGCCCTGGGACTTCTTTGGAGGGAATGATGCTAAAGCTGAAACTCCAGTACTTTGGCCACCTCATGCGAAGAGTTGACTCATTGGAAAAGACTCTGATGCTGGGAGGGACTGGGGGCAGAGGAGAAGGGGACAACAGAGGATGAGATGGCTGGATGGCATCACTGACTCGATGGACGTGAGTCTGGGTGAACTCCGGGAGTTGGTGATGGACAGGGAGGCCTGGCATGCTGCGATTCATGGGGTCGCAAAGAGTCGGACACGACTGAGCGACTGATCTGATCTGATCTGATCTGATGTCTTCTTCAGAGGCTTTCACCTACAGAAGTCAGAACCTGGTCTTCACGCAGCTGCCTATATGGCCTGAGGGGACTGGAGGCTGGCACTAGCCTACTGGCGGGTACTGCTGGGTCCCTGTATGGCTGACTGCTTGACCCGGGAGGACCTGATGCTGGAGCCATCCTGCTGGTGGGCATATCAGCACCCAATGCTAGTAGGCTAGAGGGATTATTCCAAAGTGGCAGTTGCCATCACCATTTTTATTGCAGTAAAATGACTTCCCCAAATGGCTGCTGCCATGTCTCCATCCCTAAAGGAAGTCCCAGCTGACTCCTGCATCTCCAGGATGTTCTCCAAGATCAATAAACAGGTTGGACACTGGCTCCTTTCAAACTACTACCTCTGTGGTGGAACTCAGACCATGTGAAATTTTGTGTGTACCATTAAGACTAGAGATCTCTTCAAGAAAATTAGAGATACCAAGGGAACACTTCATACAAAGATGGGCACAATAAAGGACATAAACAGTATGGACCTAACAGAAGCAGAAGATATTAAGAAGAGATGGCAAGAACCACAGAAGAACTATACAAAAAAGATCTTAATGACTCAGATAACCACGATGGTGTGATCACTCATCTAGAGCCAGATATCCTGGAATGCAAAGTCAAGTGGGCCTTAGGAAGCATCACTATGAACAAAGCTAGTGGAGGTGATGGAATTCCAGTTGAGCTATTTCAAATCCTAAAAGATGATGCTCTGAAAGTGTTGCACTCAATATGCCAGGAAATTTGGAAAACTCAGCAGTGGCCACAGGACTGGAAAAGGTCAGTTTTCATTCCAATCTCAAAGAAAGGCAATGCCAAAGAATGCTCAAACTACTGCATAATCGCACTCATCTCACATGCTAGCAAATTAATGCTCAAAATTGTCCAAGTGAGGCTTCAATAGTACATGAACGGAGAACTTTCAGATATTCAAGCTGGATTTAGAAAAGACAGAGAAACCAGAGGTCAAATTGCCAACATCTGTTGGATCATCGAAAATGCAAAGAGAGTTCCAGAAAAACATCTACTTCTGCTTTATTGACTATGCCAAAGCTTTGACTGTGTAGATCACAACAAACTGTGGAAATCTTCAAGAGATGGGAATACCAGACCGCCTGACCTGCCTCCTGAGAAATCTGTATGCAGGTCAAGAAGCAACAGTTAGAACCGGACATGGAACAACAGACTGGTTCCACTTTGGGAAAGGAGTATGGCAAGACTGTATATTGTCACCCTGCTTATTTAACTTATATGCAGAGAATATCATGAGAAACGCTGGGCTGGATGAAGCACAAGCTGGAATCAAGATTCCCAGGAGAAATATCAATAACCTCAGATATGAAGATGACACCACCCTTATGGTAGAAAGTGAAGAGGAACTAAAGAGCCCTTGATAAAAGTGAAAGAGGAGAGTGAAAAAGCTGGTGTAAAACATTCAAAAAACGAAGATCATAGCATCCAGTCCCATCATTTCATGGCAAATAGATGGGAAACAATGTGAACAGTGACAGACTTTATTTTCTTGGGCTACAAAATCACTGCAGATGGTGACCGCAGCCATGAAATTAAAAGACGCTTGCTCCTAGGAAGAAAAACTATGACCAACCTAGACAGCATACTAAAAAGCAGACATTACTTTGCCAACAAAGGTCCATCTAGTCAAAGCTATGGTTTTTCCAGTAGTCATGTATGGATGTGAAAGTTGGACCATAAAGAAAGCTGAGCACCGAAGAATTGATGCTTTTGAAGTGTGGTGTTTGAGAAGACTCTTGAGAGTCCCTTGTACTGCAAGGAGATCCAACCAGTCAATCCTAAAGGAAATCAGTCCTGAATATTCAAAGGAAGGACTGATGCTGAAGCTGAAACTCTAATACTCTGGCCACCTGATGTGAAGAACTGACTCTTTGGAAAAGACCCTGATGCTAGGAAAGATTGAAAGCAGGAAGAGAAGGGGACAACAGAGGATGAGATGGTTAGATGGCATCACCCGACTTGCTGGACATGAGTTTTGAGCAAGCTCCAAGAGTTGGTGATGGACAGGGAAGCCTGGCGTGCTGCAGTCCATGGGGTCACAAAGAGTTGGGACACAACTAAGCAATGAACTGAACTTAAGAATACAGTCCCTTCCTGAGAAAGAAAAATGGAGCTGGAGGAATCAGGCTCCCTGATTTCAGACTGCTGCTCTTAGCACTTCAGTCGTGTCCGACTCTGTGCGACCCCCACAGACATCAGCCCACCAGGCTCCCCTGTCCCTGGGATTCTCCAGGCAAGAACACTGGAGTGGTTGCCATTTCCTTCTCCAATGCATGAAAGTGAAAAAGTGAAAAGTGAAGTCGCTCAGTCGTGTACGACTCTTAGCGACCCCATGGACTGCAGCCTACCAGGCTCCTCCATCCATGGGATTTTCCAGGCAAGAGTACTGGAGTGGGGTGCCATTGCCTTCTCCGTGATTTCAGACTATACTACAATAAATAGCAGCAGTATCTTTTTGGATCCACTTCCTAGAGGTGGTGCCCACCAGTACTGCCATTAGCCTCAGATTGCATAAGTGGTTCCTGCCTGTGACTCAGTCCTCAAGGAGTAACCCAACTGATTTTTGCCTCTCTAAAAAGATGCTTCAAGATTAGTACATGGGTCCCTTTTCCTATGGTTCATGAACTCTTCCAACTGGTATTTTGTGATGGTTTTCAGGTCAAGTGAGTCTATGCACAAGCTCTTTAAGAACAGGTTTCCCATTTCTTGGTTCTATAGTTCTCCTGTGCATATTCCCAATTGGGTTTTCAAAGCCAAGTATTTGGGTGCTTATCTCTCTTTTACAGTATCTAGAAGCTTGTGTACCTGATGTGGAGTTTGAATCCCTCATTCATCTAGAAGAAAGATCTGTGCCTTTGAGATCCCTCTCAATTGTGAATTACTACATCTGGAGTGTGGGTTTTTCCTTGGTGAGCCTGTATCTCTACCTTTCCTACTGGTCTTGCTGGTGTTCTTTTAACCTTTTTTGTGGAAGCTTTATTCATCCAGTTTTCAGGTTCCTTTCTCAGGGAGTTATTTCATATGCAGTTGTAGATCTGCTGAGTGTGTCTGTGTGAGGAGCTGAGTTCAGGATCTTCCTGCACTGTCATCTTGAACCCTCCCCCACTTCATCTTTTGACCTAAATCTCTAATTTAAAATACAGAAATAACTGCTCATGGAGGAATACACCAAGACTCTATATACAGTTACAGATTAAAAAATCTCCAATATCATAAACTCACAGAATTACATATTAGTGCTAAAAAAGGACGCTTTGTTTCTTATACATAAGTAAACTGAGACCAAAAAAGGCAAAAATAAATGGCTCTATATCAGAAAGACAGTAACAGATCCAAGATTAGAACAAATTTCTACTGAATCTTTGTATATACACCAACTGAGATACTTTTTGAAGTAAAAAGTTTACTATAATTTTTAAAAGGGTATGTCAATTAAGAAACAAATTATTCACAGATTCAGTTCAGTTCAGTTCAGTTCAGTCACTCAGTTGTGTCTGACTCTTTGCAACCCCATGAACTGCAGCATGCCAGGCCTCCCTGTCCACCAACTCCTGGAGTTTACCCAAACTCATGTCCATTGAGTCAGTGATGCCATCACTAAATACTATAATTTTCAATTATGTAATAAATGATAAACATACCCATTTAAGAAATGTAACATGAATTAGGTTATACCTTTAAAACTAAATTTTTTATGAAAAAAATAATATTCACAATCTGAATCTGACTCAACTGGCCACATTCCTGATGGATTACTGCACTATTATATTTATTTCAAAATAGTTACTCACTGCAAACAATAATATAAAGAAAGTATAACCTCAATTTTCCCATGTATTGAAGGGTGTAAAGTTGACATAGTTTACAGAGTAATTTGTGTGTTTTTAAAATGTAAGACTTCTAAAAGTAAGTTGTTTTTTTCTTATGAGGACTTATAAAATCAAGAAGCATATCAGATGTAAACATGTAGCTCAGTTAGAATTTATTTATTTATGTGTACAAATCCAATGCAGATTTAAGGGCACTTTTAAGATTACCTAAAATATAGTGTATGTCACTGACATTATATCTAAGTAAGGAATTTATTTTATGTTCTATTAATTCAATAAACATTGGTTGAGCATCTCCTCTAGGCATTATACTTCCAAAGATGATATAAAAAAAGAAATAATTCAAGTGGATGTAAAACAGATACCACTAGAAACAAATAAGCTGTCATTAGTTAGAAGGCACTCTTGGCAGTGTTACAGAGCTAGCAGGTGCGATACTTTAAAAAAAATGATATGCTAGATACGTATAATTTGAAGATTCCATTGTAATTAGGGATTTCAAAAAGTAAAACATAAAAACTCTCCAAAGTCTAAAGTAATAGTTCTCAATTAGGGATGATTTGGCAATGTCTGGAGATATTCTGGGTCACGATCACCGAGGAGGTGCTACCAGCGCACAGTGTGGGAGCCAGGTGTATTTTTAAACATTCAACAGTGCACAGGAGAGTCCTTCACAACAGAGAGCTAGCTGGCCAAAAATGTCAACAGTGCCAAGACTGAGAAATCCAAGCCTAAAGTGATTTAAGTGATTGGATGTGATTTAATAAGTATTAATTTATTCTCTGAAAGACACAATGACACATAGATCTATTCTCATAAATATGAAAAAATGATGTAGTTACAACAAAGATTATTAAATATACTTTATACAAACAAGCCACTTTGCTGTGCATTTCTAATTACAAAAATACCAATGAAAACATTGTTTGAATAGCATTATACTGACTTTCTTCAATGAGCAGTGACTTTTTACTTTCCCGAGATTTTACAGTGCAGATATTTCTTTCATTTCAGCAAATCCTTAAAGAACATCTATTTTACAGATGTTCTGTGTAAGATACTGAAATTCAAATGACAGCTTTAACCAGGAAATTAAATTACAATCAATGTAACTAGTGCTATTATAGAGTAATGAACAAGCTATAGTGTTAGGACAGAAGAGTGAGTGATAACTCATGCAGCGGTTTAGAAATCTGCAGTGAAATAAGAATATCAAAGATAGCATCCCAGAGGAACAAATGTCTGATCTGAAGCACTGTTTACATCAGAAGACAGGAGGGCCTTACATGTCATGCTAAATAAAACACTTCTATTTTAGAGATACTAATTAAAACTCACATCCAAGGTGGTAAGAATCTGAAATAAGGCAGCCATCCACTGGGGGATGAGAGAAGGAGAAAACGCACTGAAGGCATGTTAAGGAATCAGTAGAGCTAATGAGAAGATTCTTCCTGAGCACTAATATAAGGAAACCGACTCTAGTGGCGTAAGTTGAGACTAACTCATGCTGTGAGATGCTTTCAGGGTAGGCCAAAAATGAACATGCAAGTATTTATAATATAAAAATTTCCATCGGAGAAAACTCCCCTCTCCTGCTTCTCCTAGGGGGAAGGACAGAGTGACAATTTTGCAATATATCCATTCTTCCTAACAATGCCTGCCCTCAACAGAAACTATTCTGCGACAGCCTAACAGACTGTGGTTTTCACCAAAGCCTAACTGACATGGGAGGGGGGAAATACCCAACCAGGCTCACTAAAGGAAAGAGATCTAATCATGGGACTATACAACACCTCCTCCTCCCACATTCTATCACCACATCAACAGCACTCCTGTATAATGTGGGGGATTACAGATAAAAGAACTGCAGGCCTCAGACCCTATTAAGAGATCTCTAAGAAAACCCAAAAGCACAGGAAGAAAATAACAAAGACATAGAGGAAATTTCAGTCACTGGCACCACAGATACAGCAAACATTAAATACAGCCTAACTCCTAGTCAGATAAATACAAAATCTCACACACTAAAGGTCCATAAACCTCAGTTCCTTTTACCTGATGCCTCCTCATATCTTACTTTCAAAAAATACTACAAAGCATGTTAAAAGGCATAAAAACATATCTGAAGAGACAAAAAGCAAGCATCAAATCATAATCAGTATGACAGAGACTTCAGAATGATCAGACCAAAAACTTAAAATCACTATGATTCATGTGTTAAGAGATTTAACAGAAAGAAGTGTACAACATGCAAGAACATCTGAGTAACATAAGCAGAGAGACAGAAATCCAAACAAAGAATCAAAAGAAAATGCTAGTAACTAACTGAAAGCACTGAAACAAAAATGAAGAATGTCTTGGATGAGTTTATCAATAGACTAAATACAGCAGAGGAAAGAATCAGTGGGCTTAAAGAGAAGTTAACAGAAAATTCCAAAACTGAAATGCAAAGAGGAAAAAAACAATGAAAAAGAAAAGAATATCCAAGAACTATGGGACTATTACAAAAGATGTGACATGTACATAATGAAATAGCAGGGAGAAAAGGAACAGAACACTTGAAGTAATAATGATGGAATTTTCAAAAATTAATGAAAGACACAAAACTACTGATCCAAAAAGCTCGGCGATTACAGCAGGACATTTATACAAAAATCTACACCTATCATGTTTGAACTGCAGAAAGTCAAAGATGAAGACAAAATCTTGAAGGAATCTGAGAGTCAAGAAAAGAATTGCATTTGCCTTCTCTTTAGAAACCATGCAAAAAGAGAGTGAAGTGTTTGAAAGGTTGAAAGAGAAAAAGAAATACTTAGAATTTTGTATCCAGTGAAACTACCCTTCAAAATTAAAGGAGAAATAAAGATATTTTAAGGCAAACAATAGACCTTCCTTAAAAGAAATATTAAAAGAAGTTCTTCAGAGAGAAGGGAAATGGTATAGGTCAGAAACTCAGATCTACACAAAGAATGAAAGCGTATTAGGGGAATAAATGAAGGAAAAATAATACCTTTTATTTCCTTATTATGAGTTGACCTAGGAGAAAACAGTTGTTAAAAGTAATAACATCATCAATGCATTCAGCAATTATAGCTTATAGATAAGTGAAATTAACTGACAGCAATACGATAAGAGATAGGAGGGAGGGAATTGGAAAATTCTGTTAAAAGGTATTATACTTGCATTACCCATGAAGCAGTCATGAAGCAGCAGAATATTATTTGAATGTAGACTTTTATTAGCTGTAAATGTATATTGCAAATTCTAGGGCAACTAACTAGACAACTTTAAAAAGATGTATAACTGATAAGGAGAAAATGGAATCACAGAAAATGCTTGCTGCTGCTGCTAAGTCACTTCAGTCGTGTCCGACTCTGTGCAACCCTATAGATGGCAGCCCACCAGGCTCCCCTGTCCCTGGGATTCTCCAGGCAAGAACACTGGAGTGGGTTGCCATTTCCTTCTCCAATGCATGAAAGTGAAAAGGGAAAGTGAAGTCGCTCAGTCGTGTCTGACTCTTAGCGACCCCATGGACTGCAGCCTACCAGGCTCCTCCATCCATAGGATTTTCTAGGCAGGAGTACTGGAGTGGCTTACTTAAAATCAAAAGGCAGAAAACGAATGGAATAAAAAAAAGGCAATGAATGGAAAACAAATACAAACTTCTTGACTAATATAGGGTATTGGGGAGTATGGGAACAGAGGAAACTATAGGGTTCTGATGCTTAAAAAAAAAAAGGTGTCCAAACCCACTGCTTTAGAAAACAAGTGGGATCTCTGAAGTCTTTCTCCTGATGCTCGCCCCTCTATACAATGCTTAACTCTTTAAAGAATTAGGAATGGTAGTTTCCACTTTGAATATACTTTCTGGGACGATAGTAAAGTGGAAGTCTAATGCTTCCAATCTGCTAACCCAGGTCACAGTCCTTGGAGTTTCTGAGTCCCAAGGCAAACAGATGATGAAGGTTCATCCTCCCAGATAATTTCTTACAGATTCTCCTTTCCCTCTAGGAAAGAAGATACGTAGATGTATGTCTGGGTTTCCTCTGCTACAAGTGTGTGTGTCAGTCGCTCAGTTGTGTCCGAATCTTTGCAACCTCATGGTCTGTAGCCCACCAGGCTCCTCTGTCCATGGAATTCTCCAGGCAAGAACACTGGAGTGGGTTGCCATGCCCTTCTCCAGAGGATCTTCCCGACCCAGGGATCAAACTCAGGTCTCCCGCGTTGCAGACAGATTTGTTACTGTCTCTAGTTAATAAGGGAGCTTTTGCCTTTTAAAACTCTTCTCTTGCTACCCTAACAGTTTATCACACGGACAACTAGGATGTCCATTAAAGACGGGGATTCCTGGGTTCTGTCCAAGAACTACAGAATCAAACTCTCAGAGAGTGAGCCCAGGAATCTGCATTGCTAGCAAATGTTACAGTGAGTCTCATGCACACTGAAGTCTGAGAGCCACACAGATTTAAAATACAGCTTCTTTAGAGTTGGGAATAGGGATAGGGACAAGATGAGGAAGGCTCTTCCCTCTATATTTTGGGTCAATTTATTGCTAGGAATATCCCTAGCCACTTGCTGAATGTATCTGCCAACCAAATACAGCTGACCCTTGAACAACACAGAGGTTAGGGGCACCATAAAGTTGAAATTCTCTGTATAACTTATAGCAGATCCCTGTATCCATGGCTCCTCCATATACGCAGTTCTGCATCTGTGGATTCAACCAGCCACAGATCCAGGAGTACTGTAACGTTTACTATTGAAAAATATCTGCATATAAGTAGAACTGTATAGTTCAAAATCATGTTGTGCAAGGGTCAACTGTATACTGAATGCTCAAGGAACATTTTTGTTAAAAGACTATTTAAGGAGCAAAACATGGTTTCTTCAGGTCTGTGATAAAATATTTTGATTCTTCCGAGATAGAATTTGTTTTATTCTAAATGAGTTAAAGTTTTTTTTTAATAGTCTTATATGTTAGGTGTTCCCTCCTAGCTCAGTAGGTAAAGAATCTGCCTGCAATGCAGGAGACCTGGGTTCGATTCCTGGGTCGGGAAGATCCCCTGGAGAAGGAAATGGCAACCCACTCCAGTATTCTTGCCTAGAAAATCCCATGGACAAAGGAGCCTGGCGGGCTACAGTCCATGGGGTCGCAAGTGTCGGACACGACTTAGCGACTAAACCACCACCACCACGTTATGTGTACAGAAGAGCTGTAATTTTTAAACTATGGAAGTAAAGCCAAACTTTATTTAGATGACAGGCTTGCTCTAAAGCAGACCATCAAAAAACCACTTGTGCTTCCATGTTAGTTAAAACTTGGTTTAAAGAATTCCTGCAAAGAAAAAAGAAAAAATGACTGAAACATAATCAATGAGAGAAAATTTAAATCCAAAATAACAACAAAAACTTAGAGTTGTAAGAAGGATCAAACAGTTAACAAATAAGTCAGCACACCCTAATGTTGGAGGCACTGTGATGTTGATCTAAGGGGTAAGGGAACTGACAGGAGCACAGTGGTTAAGGATAAATCTGAAAAGAAGAGAGATGAGCAGGCTAAGAGCATAAAGGCCTGATCATCATATCCTCCCAAGAACCAGAAAACTAAGGATTTTGAGAAACAAAAATCTAAGCTACAAAATAGAAGAGAAATGGGACTTTTACTGGGTCCTTTGAGTTTTAGTTCAATGGGATGCACATATATTACATTACACTAGTAATACTACTTTCTTAGGGCATTGTTAAAAAGTCTAACATTAGTATCTGATCAAAACTGTATAATCACATCAGTATCTGTATGAGAAAAGGACCCCAGCTTGATTTTCAGTTATTAATTATCAGTTCCTTCTTGTATTCCCATCTTGGGAAAATGGAACTTAGAAAAACTCAGCTTGCAAAACCTTAGAAAACTGAGCCCATTCTTCTATAAATGTTCTTTGTGGAAGAGAAAACTAGATAAGAGAAAACTAGATAAGGAGTAGATAGGAGCAATAAATGATCATTCCCCAGGGGCCTTCCTGTGCAGGAGACTGTGCCGTTCAAAAGGGAGGCAAGTCACTCCTGCCTATTAATTTGTTAGTGGAGAGTGTAAGTAGGGGTGTGTGTGTGTGTGTGCGCGTGCATGCGCATTGTGCAGATGTCCATGGGCATTAGTGTGTGACTCAGAGGGACATGGATGGGACTGATCAATTCAGTCTATGAACTTCCGTTGTACCTAGCAGCAGGATATACGCTCCCGTGAGTGCTGTCTGGAAATGGTATGCAGTGTTGGGTATATGTCATAGTCTATCCTCCTCAGCACAAGAGAAGAAAACAGAGACAAAGAGATGGAACACCTACACTCTGAAATTCTCCTAACCTGGGGCTCAGAGCAGTTGGGAGGGAGTCAGTCCTCATCCCTTTCTGCCCTCTCCAGATGGCCAGGTGAGAGGTAGAGTTCTAACAATAAGGAAGAAAGAACTGAAATCAGACTGTCACTTGACACTCACTCTGGATGTTGTGGGAGGACACAGTCTTTTTCAAAGACAGAGTGGAAGCAGTAGACTTGAAATTTGTAAAAGATGGTGTGGCTGCACGGAAACAAGAGAAGCAGTGAAGGAATCATTAGCAAAACCCTCTAGAATTAACCTGTGATTCAAGACAACAAAGCAGCCCTGAAAACAAAGAGCAAAACTTACCTGCAAACAACTTTCTTTCTAGTTCCTCTTGAATTTTAAGAAGAATCCTTTCCTGTTCTAAGGCTTCTATGTACTTTGAGTAGCACCAGGTTGGCTGCAAAAACAATTTTGCAAAATTAATTTTAGAGATATTTGCCCCAGGAAATAAACTGAAGGTAAGACAGCTTATATCAACCCCTTCATTTAAAGGCCTTTTAATGTCAAAAAACAGAATATAGAAAACATGCACATTTCATAAATTTATAATTATAGGAATTGATCTACATTTATATAGATATATTTATGATGAAGTAAAGGTATTTCTCTTTAGCCTTGATCTAAATTTTAATAATTTGATTTTTCTTCTAGTTTTATTCAGATATAATCAACATATAGCACTGTTTAAGCTAAAGGTGTATAATAATAATGATTTGACTTATACACATCATGAAAGGATCACAAGAGGTTTAAAAAACACCTTTCATCACATATAGATGGAACATTAAAGAAATAGAAAAAATTATTCCTTATGATGAGAAGTCTCAGATTTACTCTCTTAACAGTTTTCAGTTGTAACATATTACTTATATTTATATATAATATATATTAAAAATTAACAAAATGAAATATAAAGATATTTAAATATATATTAAAATGTTTATATTTTAATATATATTTAAAATATACATTTATCTGTCCCTTCTCCCCAGCCTTCCCCCCAGCCACCATAAGCTCATTCTTGGAGTCTATAAGTCTGCTTCTGTTTTGCAGATAAGTTCATTCGTATCATATCCTTTTAGATCCCACATGTAAGGGGTGTCATATGGTATTTCCACTCATACTGAGTGAAGTCAGACAGAGGCTCTCCAGTCCATCCATGTTGCTTCAAATGGCATTATTTCAATCTTTTTAATGGTTGAGTGATGCTCCATTGTAAATATATACCACGTCTTCTTTATCCATTCCTCTGCTGGTGGACATTTAGATTGCTTCCATGTCTTACTTATTGTAAACAGGGCTGCAATGCACATTCGGATGCATGAATTATTTCAGACCATGTTTTTCTCCAGATATATGTCCGGCAGTGGGACTGTAGGACCATATGGTAGCTCTATTTTCAGTTTTTTAAGGAACCTTCATACTTTTCTCCACAGTGGCTGTATCAATTTACATTCCCACAAACAGCGCAGGAAGGTTCGCTTCTCTCCACACCCTCTCCAGCATTTATTGTTTGTGGACTTTTTGGTAATAGCTACTCTCGCAGGTATGAGGTGATATCTTATTGTACTTTTGATTTGCATTTCATTATAATTAGCAAAGTTGAACGTCTTTTCATGTGCCTAATGGCCATCTGTATATCTTCTTTGGAGAAATGTCTACTTAGTTCTCCTGCCCATTTTTTTGAGTGGGCTGTTTGTTTTGATGCTGTTAAGCATCACGTGTTGTTGTTCAGTCACTAAGTCATGTCTGACTCCTTCAACTCCATGAACTGCAGCATGCCAGGCTTCCCTGTTCTTTACTATCTCCTGGAGTTTGCTCAAACTTATGTCCATTGAGCCGGTGATGCCATCCAACCATCTCATCCTCCATTGCCCCCTTCTCCTCCCGCCCTCAATCTTGCCCGGCATCAGGGTCTTTTCCATGAATCAGCTCTTCACATCAGGAAGCCAGAATACTGGAGCTTCAGCTTCAGCATCAGTCCTTCCAATGAACATTCAGAGTTGATTTCCTTTAGGATTGACTGGTTTGATCTCCTTGCAGTCCAAAGGACTCTCAAGAGTCTTCTCCAGCATCACAATTCAAAAGCGTCAGTTCTTCATCACTCAGGCTTTTTTGTATAGTTCTGTGTATTCTTGCCACCTCTTCTTAATCGCTTGTGCTTCTGTTTGGTTCTTGCCATTGCTGTCCTTTATCATGCCCATCCTCACATGAAATGTCCCCTTGATATCTCCAATTTTCTTGAAGAGATATCTAGTCTTTCCCATTCTATTATTTTTCCTCTATTTCTTTGCATTGTTCACTTAAGAAGGCTTTCTTATCTCTCCTTGCTATTCTTTTCTGCATTCAGCTGGGTATATCTGTCCCTTTCTCCTTTGCCTTTTGCTTCTCTTCTTTTCTCAGTTATTTGTAAGGCCTCCTCAGACAACCCTTTGTCTTCCTGCATTTCTTTTCTTGGGGATGGTTTTGGTCACCACCTCCTGTACAAGATTACAAACTTCTGCCCATAATTCTTCAGGCGTTCAGTCTACCAGATCTAATCTCCTGAATCTATTTGTCACCTCCACTGTATAATCATAAGGGATTTGATATAGGTCACACCTGAATGATCTAGTGGTTTTCCTACTTTCTTCAACTTAAACTGGAATTTTGCAATAAGAAGCTCATGATCTAAGCCACACTCAGCTCCAGATCTTGTTTTTCCTGACTGTATAGAGCTTCTCCATTTTCATCTGCAAAGAAAATAATTAATCTGATTTCTGTGTTGACCATCTGGTGATGTCCATGTGTAGAGTCTTATCTTATGTTCTTGAAAAAGGGTGTTTACTATGACCAAGGCGTTCTCTTGGCAAAACTCTGTTAGCCTTTCCCCTGCTTCATCTTGTACTCCAAGGCCAAACTTACCTGTTATTCAGGTACCTCTTGACTTCCTATTTTGCATTCCAATTACCTATGATGAAAAGGACATCTTTGGTGTGAGTTCTAGAAGGTCTTGTAGGTCTTCCTAGAACCGTTCAGCTTCTTTGGCATTTAGTGGTTGGGACATAGACTTGGATTACTGTGATACTGAGCGGTTCACAAGCTGTTTGTAAAATTTGGAGACTAATCCCTTATTGGGAGAAGGCGATGGCACCCCACTCCAGTACTCTTGCCTGGAGAATCCCAGGGACGGGGGAGCCTGGTGGGCTGCCGTCTATGGGGTCACACAGAGTCAGACACGACTGAAGCGACTTAGCAGCAGCAGCAGCAATCCCTTATCAGTCACATCATTTGCGCATATTTTCTCCCAATCTGTGGGTTGTCTTTTCATTTTGTTTACTGTTCCCTTTACTCTGCAAAAGCTTTGGAGTTTAAGTAGGTCCCATTTGTTTATTTTTGTTTTTATTTCCCTTATTCTGGGAGATAGACCAAAAAAGATATTGCTATGATATACGCCAAGAGTTTTCTGCTTATGTTTTCCTCTAGGAATCCTATAGTATCTGGTCTCACATTTAGGTCTTTAATCCATTTTGAGCTTATTTTTGTGTGTGGAGTTAAAGAATGATCTAATTTCTTTTTTTTTTTTTTCACATGTAGCTATCCAGTTTGCCCAGCAACATTTGTGGAAGAGACTTCCTCTCCCCTTATTTTTATACTGTGTTTCTGAAACTTAATGCTAGTCATTTCCTAATAAATGTTCTTCTAAATGGCATTAGGTATCACACACTTTTAAATATATATTTTTCAATATATGGCTTTACAAAATTGGACATTTATCTCAATAATAGCTTTATAATCTATCAGTTATCTTAGCTGGGAGGCTGAACACATTTGACATTTCGAGTACCAGAAACATTGTTTCTTAAGCTAGTATTAGCCTATGATATAAACACTTTTAATATCAGTCTTTAAAAATGTACATAAGTTAAACTTATAAAATTTCTGGGACACTAATGTATGTTATAAATATAAACATAAAAATTGTACATATATTAGTTGCTGATCATGTATTATCAAAAAGATATATTAGCTATTGTTCATATATGTACATATATTAGTTTTTGATCAATTTTATGACCACTTCAAATAATTTTAAAAATTGATACTAGCATTTGACATTCTTCTTTCTTCTCTTGACCTAAGAATATATCAACCTACATATATTCTTATATATATGATTATCTCTTTTCCAATAAGATAGTTATCTCAACTTCTGCCACTAAAATCTTCTTCATATGTATCCAGAAATTATTTTCTCTGATTATGTTGTTCAGGATCAGCCGAAATTGTAATGTTCTCTGAAGACTCAAGGAAACTCTATTCCAGTCTCTCCTCAAGGAATTTTAGCCTTATTTTCAAAGAAACATATATCTATTACTTTAAAAATAACTCAGCTACTGCATGACACCATCCAATGCTCTAGAGAAGAAGTGATATCTCTGATATCTTTCCTGCTTACCTGTCGGCCGTACGCTTGCATGCCTAAACCTGGGTCACTAGTTAAAGCAGCTGCTTTGATAACAGATCCTGAAGTACTCGAATATTGTTTGATTCCATCCTGTAATTATATTAAATTAAATTATTCTAAAAAGGGGGTTATTAAGGACACTTACTACTACAATAAGATAATGATATCTTTATGACATGTAGTATGCTTCACATACTATATTTAATTCTACTCTGTTATATAAGTTCTCTTACTATTTCCATCTCATAGGAAAAAAATGAGGTTTTGGGAAGTGAAGTGGTTTCCCTGAGGTATTAGAACTGATCAATGGTAAGGCCAGGATTCAAAACTAGGTAGGCTCACTCTAAAAACTGCACTCCTATCTACTATACTATACTGTCTTGGATCAATAATACCTTACAATTGTATAGTTGAGTACCCTACAAGTTCTTTTATTCATATCATTTCAATTAATCCATCTCACATCATATGAGGTTAATATTATCACTATCAGTTGATAAAATTGAGGTTAAGAGGGTTAAGAGTCATGCCTATGGTTACCTAGATAAACCCAATGCTTTTCATAGTAAGTGATTTTTTTCAGAAGATATATTTTCATGTTACAAAAAAGTCATGAGTTTCCCATATTCACTTTTTCCAACATTTTCTCATATGTATTCATTGACAATAGCATCTTGGAACAAACTTATACTCTATTGGTCTTCTTTACCTTATACTTTCTGTGTTAAAATAAATGCATGTGAGAAATCTGTTGTTACTAGTTCAGTTCAGTCACTGAGTCGTGTCCAACTCTTTGTGACCCCATGAACCACAGCACACAAGGCCTCCCTTTCCATCACCAACTCCCGGAGTCCACCCAAACCCATGTCTATTGTGTCGGTGATGCCATCCAACCATCTCATCCTCTGTCGTCCCTTTCTCCTCCTGCCCTTAATCTTTCCCAACGTCAGGGCCTTTTCAAATGAGTCAGCTCTTCACATCAGGTGGCCAAAGTACTGGAGTTTCAGCTTCAGCATCAGTCCTTCCAATGAACACCCAGGACTGATCTCCTTTAGGATGGACTGGTTGGATCTCCTTGCAGTCCACGGGACTCTCAAGAGTCTTCTCCAGCACCACAGTTCAAAAGCATCAATTCTTCGGCACTCAGCTTTCTTTATAGTCCAACTCTCACATCCATACATGACTACTGGAAAAACTATAGCCTTGACTAGATGGACCTTTGCTGACAAAGTAATGTCTCTGCTTTTTAATATGCTGTCTAGGTTGGTCATAACTTTCCTTCCAAGGAGTCTTCTAATTTCATGGCTGCAATCACTAGTAAGTGATGGCAATACATTTACTGTATATAGTACAAATATTTAAATTAAAATTCCTGTGTTTTCTTTAGGATTATTTACCCTACAAAATGATTGTCAATATTTATACCTAACCATGTTAGCATTTACTAGTTGACAGATATAGACAGATCAGAATATCACTTAGGGACACTTGCATTTCCATAAATGAAATGTAATATGGATGATATAAACACATCCTGGATTTTCTGGAGAGATAGTAATTTAAGATTTTCTCTACTCTCATTCACACTATATGTTCCAACTTTTGTTTCAGACAACATATTTACCAAAGCAAACTTTGGTAAAGAAAATACTTGGGATGACAGAGAGCTGTGACGTTCTTCCTAAGAATGTGAGATACTGTAAGAGATCTTCTTTATATCCTCCTTACTTCTATAACCTTTATTCAATAAGTATACATTGAGATAACTTCCCAAGTGGTACGGTGGTAAAGAGTCTCCCTGCCAGCCAATGTAGCAGACACAGGAGATGTGGGTTCAATCCCTGGGTGGGGACGATTCCCTGGAAGAGGAAATGGCAACCCACTCCAGAATTCTTGCCTGGGAAATTCCATGGACAGAGGAGCCTGGTGGGCTACAGTCCTTAGGGTCGCAACAAGTCAGACACGACTGAGTGGGCATACATGCATACATTTAGAACTATTTGTTGAATAGTTGGTAAAGAATCTGCCTGTAATGCAGGAGACCCTGGTTTGATTCCTGGGTTGGGAAGATCTGCTGGAGAAGGGATAGGCTACCCACTCCAGTATTATTGGCCTTCCCTTGTGGCTCAGCTGGTAAAGAATCTACCTGCAATGCGGGAGACCTGAATAGAGCTTACTATTTAAAACCAACTCAAATTAACCTTTTCTTTGAGATCCTTTACTTTCCCCCCACAAATAATTAATTACTAAATTTCTGGGATTTCAGTTTTTTGTTTATATTCTTTTCAGTTAAGTATATGTGTGTGTCTTTCTATCCTTACACTATATGTAAATTTTATATTTATGTTCCTAGCATATATAAAAGGGATAAATAGATCATCAATAAAATTCTATGTAGTAGATAATCAATAAAAGTCTGGTGAAAGAAGGAAGAAAGGGATTAGGATAGGGAGCTCTTTTTGAGAGACTATTTAGGCCACATTAGTAAAAAATGCAGCAGGCTCACATAGGACTCATCTGATTGGTGAAGTTATTCACATGCCACAGACGTAATCAGAAAAAAGCTCCAATTGTACTTAAGTTAGACAACATTCTATTTTTTCCTCCCTAAATGAACCCTTCAATATATTTTCTTTCTGAGCCTACCAAATTAGTATCACATTCATGTGGTTCAGTCAGACACGTACTTGCCTCAAGGGTCTGAAGAAGGTAAATATGAGGGTTTTTATTTAGTGAACTCTGTTTCTTGTCAGATTATATAGATTGGGCCAGATGCATAGTTGGTTTGAGGGAGAAATCAGCTTTTGTATTATATGATCTATCACTTATTACCCAAACCACTGGAAGGGAAATAACTGCAGAAATTTTTAAAATAAATAATCCAAAACTAATTATATTTAAGTGTAATAACATTTCATTTCCATACATGAGCTCTGTGCTCAGTCATTCAGTTGTGTCTGACTCTTTGTGACCCCATGGACTGTAGCCCACCAGGCTCCTCTGTCCATGGGATTTTCCAGGCAAGAATCCTCGAGTGGGTTGCCATTTCCTCTTCCAGGAGATCTTCCCAACACAGGGATTGGACCCATGTCTCTTGAGTCCCCTGCATCGGCAGGTGGATTCTTTACCACCAGCGCCACCTGGGAAGAAGATACAAGTCGCTCATAAGCTGTATATGAGTGAATATTTGCCCTATGATTAAAGAACTTTTAATACATCAACAAAAATACGTGAAGTCATATTGTGAAGAACTGATTCAGTGGAAGCAAGATTTTACAGACACCTTTTCCTATTTTCTTGCTCTTAGGCCTTTCCCGATTCCCATTCTATCCTGGAAATACCCTCAACCTCCTGATAGAAAACATCAACCAAAGAGAAGCTTTTGAAAATCTGGTAACTTTTTGCAGTATCATTCATATAAAAATGTTGTTATATATTGAATACTTATTAAAATATTCTAACAATAGGATATGAATAATAACAATACCACCAAAGCTTAAGAGACGCCACGTTACCAGCGCCTCTGCTCCCTTTTGTGTCGCCTGCCCAATCACATCATCTGTCTCCACCCAACCTACAAAGGTAATCACTGTACTGAACTTTGTGTTTATCATTCCTTTTTTTTATATTTTATCGCATTTGTATTGATTCGTTTTATGTGAATTTTAACTTTATATAAGCAGAGTTGACTGGTTATATTTTTGCAACTTTTCCAGTCGGCAGTATATTCCTGATGTATGTCTATGTTTATTATTGTAGTATAGTTTATTTGTTTTCCATCACAGCAGTGTTCTACTACATGAATTTATTTTTAACAATCTCCTGTTGATATTTGGATAGCTTCTGATTTTTTGCTTTTGAAAACATGGGTGCTATAAACCATGTGCATATGACCTGATATCTGTGTCCATAAATTACTCTAGGATATATGTATTTACAAGTAGATTGGATAAATTGAAGGCTAAGTGCATCTTTTAATTTACCAGATAAAGTAAAATTGTTTTCTAAAGTTCAATCTATACTCTCATCCATAGTGTATTAGAATTCTAACTACTCCCTATTATTGGTGGTTGAGAAAAATATAAGACATTTCAAAATGAGCAGAAAATAACAGGTGATATCCCATAAAACCACTGCAAGAATAAAACAAAGTGAGAAGTCCAATATTTTAGTTGATAACAGTACTCTCCAAGAAATCCAATCATGAATCATAAAACTCTAACATAGGAGCCCAAAATAGATAAAATATTCCTATACAAACATTTGCATATATGACATAAAACTCCAAATCCTAAATGCAGAAACTCAGAACAGAAACAGATCAAAACATTTTAAAAGGAAAATGTAAAATGACTGTTTACTGAACTTAAAAAAGATTGAAAAAACCAAAAATCTCTCAGAAATGAAGTACCCAAGGTATCATGAATATGGATCATAAAGAAAGTGTATCAGTTCAGTTCAGTTCAGTCGCTGAACTGAGTGTCCGACTCTTTGTGACCCATATACACAAATATATGTAGCATTAATATAAATCCCCCTCTTCCAAACTTGGCAAAAGATATAAATATACAGAATCAAGAACTTGAGCAATCCTCAAACAGAAACAACCCAAAGAAATCTGCATAAGACATATCATATTCAAAATTCTGAAAACTAAACACAAAGAAAAGAATCTTGAAAGCAGTGAGAAATAACAGCTTACATAAAGGAAAAAGAAAGAACAAAACAAATCTTGGAACATCAAAAAAGAGTAAAAATAGAGCAAAAGTAAGGGTTAATACAATAGACTTTTCACTTTGAGTTTCCTGATTTATGTTTAACAGTTGAAGCAAAAATTATAAAACTACCTGATGGGATTCTCAATATATGTTGAGAAGTATTTAAGATAATTGTAAACAGGTGAGGGGAAAGAGACTTAAAGGGAGGTAGTTTTGAGACCCAAACTGGTAAAATGTCAACACCAATAAATTGAGAAGTTATGCTTGTATAAGGTGATATCTAAGTAACTGCTGAAACATCTAAACAGAGAGACACCAAAATGAAATTCTAAGAGATGTTCAAGTCATACACAGGAGTGTAAGACAAGGAAATAGAAAAAAGAAGAGAGGGAATAAGCAAAACAGAAAGTACAATGACATTTAAAAACTAACATATCAATAATTATATTAAAGATGCATAGACTAAATACACCAATTAAAAGAAAGAGATTGGTAGAGTAGATTAAAAACCAAACACTACCATGACCCAACTATATGCTGTCTATAGGAAACTTAATTCAAATATAATGATATAGGTAGTAATGTAAGCAGATGGAAAAAGATACCACGTGAAAATCAAAATACCAAGATGATATTATAGCTTTAGAGAAGTTTGGCAATTCCTCAAAAGGAGCCAATAATTCAACTTCTAGGTCCCAAGAAAAATTAAACCATGTCTATATATATAAGGTTGCATAAGAATGTTCACAGCAGCATTATTAATAAAGCCAAAAAGTGGAAACAACCCAATACATCAGCTGATGAACGGATAAGCAAAATGCATTTCAACCATACAGTGTAATACCAGTTAGTCATGAGAAGAATAAAGTACTGACACGTGCTACAAATAGATGAACCTTGAGAATACCATGTTAAGTGAAAGGAGCCAGGCGTAAGAACCACATACAGTATTATTTCTTTTATATGAAATGTCCAGATACAGAAAATAGATTAGTGGTTTCCGGAGGCTAGGAAGGAAGAAGGAAAGGGGAGTGATTGCTAATGGGTATACAGTTTCTTTTTGGGATGATGAAAATGTTCTACAGTTAGGTAGTGGTGATAGTCACACAGCTCTGCAAATATACTAAAACCATAAAATTGTGCACTTTAACAGTGTAAATTTTATGGTATGAGAATTAAATTTCAATAAAGCTGTTATAAAATAAAAGCATTCAAATAAGAAGGAGGAGGAGGAGGAGACAGCGGTGGGAGTGACTACATAACATTTTATTCTAACAGCCCCAAACAGGAACTAACCAAATGTCCTTTAATGAGTGAATGGCTGCACTGTGGTACAATGTACTTCAGAACACTGCTGCTGCTGAGTCGCTCAGTCGTGTCCGACTCTGTGCGACCCCACAGACGGCAGCCCCTCAGGCTCCCTCGTCCCTGGGATTCTCCAGGCAAGAGGCTAGAGTGGTGTGCCACTGCCTTCTCCCAACAGAACACTGCTAAACAACAGAGAGGATGAACTGCAGATACACATGACAGTGTGGACTCATCTCCAGGGTATTTATGTTGGGTGAGAAATGCCAGTCTCAGGAAGTCACATATTGTATGATTCCATTTATAAAACATTCTCAAAAATGACAAAATTATATAAATGGGGTAAAGATTCATGGCTAAAATATTAGGATAATTGGTTGGAGATGACTTACAGTCACAAGGAACATCTTTGTGGTGCATCTTGGATAGAGTGTTGGTTACTCGAATATACACATGTGACAAAATGGCATGAACTATACACACACCTTGTATCAATATTAGTTTCCTGATTTTACTATTGTAATAGCAAGGTGTAGCCACTGGGGGAAACTGGGGGAAAGGTACATGAGACCTCTCTACTATTTTTGCTATTTCCTAATTGGAGAAGGCAATGGCACCCCACTCCAGTACTATTGCCTGGAGAATCCCATAGATGGAGGAGCCTGGTGGGCTGCAGTCCATGGGGTCGCAAGAGTCACACACGACTGAGAGACTTCACTTTTCACTTTCATGCATTGGAGAAGGAAATGGCAACCCACTCCAGTACTCTTGCCTGGAAAATCCCACGGACGGAGGAGCCTGGTAGGCTTCAGTCCATGGGGTCGCTAAGAGTCGGACACGACTGAGTGACTTCACTTTCACTTTTCACTTTCATGCATTAGAGAAGGAAATGGCAACCCGCTCCAGTGTTCTTGGCTGGAGAATCCCAGGGACAGTGGAGCCTGATGTGCTGCCATCTATGGGGTCGTACAGAGTCGGACATGACTGAAGCGACTTAGCAGCAGTAGCATGAATGTTAATTATCTCAAGATAAAAATTTTTTCTAAAAAAATTAGAATTTGAAATTTAAAAAAATACCAATAACATTATCTTGAATATGAAATACTTTGGAATAAATTTCACAAAATATATTCAAGATGTCACAAAAAATGCAAAATCATTGATGAAAGAAATTAAAGAAGAACTAAACAGAAATAAACTGTGTTCATGGATTAGAAAACAAAATGTTTTCTAATTTATGACATAAATTCTCAAATTGAGTTATAGGCTTACTACAATCCTGATACAATATCTCAATAGTTAACATGTGAAAAATTGTTCCATCTTATTAATAATTACATGCATGCTCAGCCGCTCAGTCATGTCCAACTCTTTATGACCCCATGGACTGTAGCCCACCAGGTTCCTCTATCCATGGGATTATCCCAGCAAGAATCCTGGAGAGGGTTGCCATTTTTTCCTTCAGGGGATCTTCCTGACCCAGGGATCCAACCCGAGTCTCCAGTGGCTCCGGTATTGGCAGGCCGATTCTTTACCACTGAGCCACCTGGGAAGCCCTTACTAATAATTAGGTGGATAGAAATGAATGCGTTAGTATGATGACATACCATTTGTCATCAACAGATGGACAAAAATTTGAAAGTCTGAACATACCAGATGAGGAGAAATAGGAACATAGACTGACACACACTCATACTCTATTACTTAACCATTCCAAAAACATTTTAATCACGTGAATACGGAGGCATTTACAACAATGTTGTTTGCAGTGCTATTTATAAACGTATAAATTGAAAAAATACAATAAAGAAATAGTTCAATAAAATAGTATATTTATGCATATGATGGGAATGCAGCAATTAAGCTGAATAAATGAGATCTATCTAAGTAGAGCAGTGTGGGTAGAATTAAAAACAACACTAAACTTAAAATGCAAGATGTAGAAAGTACAATATGTGCTATAGAATGAACTATGTCTCTCCCAAATTCGTATGTTGATGTCCTAACTTTCACTGTGACTGTATCATGAGATAGGGTCTTTAAGAGGTGGCTGTTGTTGATTTCCTAAGTCAGGTCTGACTCTTTGTGACCCCATGGACTGCAGCTTGCCAGGCTCCTCTGTCCTCCACTATCTCCTGGAGTTCATTCAAATTCATGTCTGTTAAATCAGTAATCCTATCTAACCATCTTGTCTTCTGCAGCCCCCTTTTCCTTTTGCCTTCAGTCTTTCCTAGCATCATCAGGGTCTTTTCCATTGAATCAGCTCTTTGCATCAGGTGGCCAAAGTACTGGAGCTTCAGCCTCAGCATCAATACTTCCAATAAATATTCAGGGTTGATTTCCTTTAGGATTAACTGATTTGATCTTCTTGCAGCCCAGGGGACTCTCGAGAGTCTTCTCTAGCATCATAATTTGAAAGCATCAATTCTTTGGCACTCAGCCTTCTTTATGGACCAACTCTCACACGTGTACATGACTACTGGAAAAACCATAGTTTTGACTATCTGGACATTTGTTGGCAAGTAATGTCTGCTTTTTAATATGCTGTTTAGGTTTGTTGTAGCTTTTCTTCCAAGGAGCAAGCATCTTTTAATTTCATGACTGCAGTCACTGTCCTTAGTTACTTTGGAACCCAAGAAAATCTGTCACTGCTTCTACTTTTTCCCCTTCTATTTGCCATTAAGTGATGGGACCAGATGCCATGATCTAGTTTTTTGAATGTTGAGTTTCAAGCCAGTTTTTTCACTCTCCTCTTTCACTCTCATCAAGAGGCTCTTTAGTTCCTCTTCACTTTCTGCCATTAAAGTGGTATCATTTGGGTATCTGAGGCTGTTGATATTTTTCCTGGCAATCTTGATTCCAGCTTGTGATCCATTCAGCCTGGCATTTTGCAGGATGTATTCTGCATATTTGGAGAAGGAAATGGCAACCCACTCCAGTATTCTTGCCTGGAAAATCCTGTGATGAAGGAGCATGGCAGGCAATATAGTCCATAGGGTAGTAGAGTCAGACACAACTGAGCAACTAGACTTTTCATTCTGCATATAAATTAAATAAACAGGGTGACACTATACAGTGTTGTCATACTCCTTTCCCAATCTGGAACCAGTCTGTTGTTCCATGTCTGGTTCTAACTGTTGCTGAATACAGGTTTCTCAGGAGACAGGTAAGGTAGTCTGGTATTCCCATCTCTTTAAGAATTTTCCAGTTTGTTGTGGTCCACATAGGCTTCCTCATAGTCAGTGACACAAAGTAGATATTTTTCTGGAATTCCCTTGCTTCTCTATGATCCACTGGATGTTGGCAATTTGATTTCTGGTACCCCTGCCTTTCTAAACCCAGCTTATACCTCTGGAAGTTCTAGGTTCAAATACTGTTGAAGCCTAGTTTGAAGGATTTGAAAATAAGTGCAAATGTATGGTAGTTTGAACATTCTTTGGCATTGCCTTTCTTTGGGATTGGAATGAAAATTGACCTTTCCAGTCCTGTGGCCACTGCTGAGGTTTCCAAATTTGCTGACATATTGAGTGCAGCACTTTAACAGCATAACCTTTTAGGATTTTAAATAGCTCAGCTAGAATCCCATCACTTCCACTAGCTTTGTTCGTAGTAATGCTTCCTAAGGTCCACTTGCCTTCACACTCTAGGACGTCTGGCTCTGGGTGAGTGATCACACCATCGTGGTTATCTGGGTCATTAAGACCTTTTTTACATAGTTCTTCTGTGTATTCTTGCCACCTCTTCTTAATCTCTTCTGCTCCTCTTAGGTCCTCACCATTGCTATCCTTTATTGTGCCCATATTTGCATGAAATACTCCTTTGATATCTCTAATTTTCTTGAAGAGATCTCTAGTCTTTCCCATTCTATTGTTTTCTCTTTCTTTGCATTGGTCCTTTAAGAAGGCTTTCTTGTCTCTCCTTGCTCTTTATTCTCTAAAACTCTGCATTCATTTGGATCTATTTTTCCCTTTCTCCCTTGCTTTTCGCTTCTCTTCTTTCCTCAGCTATTTGTAAAGCCTCCTGAGATAACCACTTTGTCTTCCTGCATTTCGCTTTCTTTGGGATGGTTTTGGTCACTGCCTCCTGTACAGTGTTACCAACTCTGTCCATAGTTCTTCAGGCACTCTGTCTACCAGATCTAATCTCTTGAATCTATTTGTCACCTCCACTGTATAATCATAAGGGATTTGATTCAGGTCATACCTGAATGGCCTACTGGGGCTTCCCTGGTGGCTCAGATAAGGGAGATCTGGTTTCAATCCCTGTGTTGGTAAGAACCCCAGGTTTAATCCCTAGGTTGGGAAGATCACCTGGAGAAGAGAATGGTTACCCACTCCAGTATTCTGCCTTAGAGAATTCTATGGACAGAGGAGCCTAGCAGGCCTCAGTCCATGGGGTCACAAAGAGTCAGACACGACTGAGCAACTTTCACTTTCACTTTGAATGGCCTATTGGTTTTTCCGTACTTTCTTCAATTTAAGTCTGAAATTTGCAATAAATAAGGAGCTGATGATCTGAGTCACATCAGCACCAGGTCTTGTTTTTTTCTGGCTGTATAGAGCTTCTCTGTCTTTGGCTCCTCTCTTCCCCCTTCATAGATCATAGTCTTGTTGTGATGAAGGGGCTTGCATAACTCAGTGAAGCTATCAGTGAGGCCATGCAGGGTCACCCAAGACAGACCAGTCATAATGAAGAGTTCTGACAAAACGTGGCCCACTGGAGGAGGAAACAGCAATACACTCCAGTATTCTTGCTGTAAGAACTTCATAAACAGTTTGAAAAGGCAAAAAGATATGACACCAGAAGATGAGCATCCTCAAGGGCAGAAGGTGTCCAATATGCTACTTGGGAAGAGCAGAGGGCAATTACTAATAGCTCCAGAAAGAATGAAGAGGTTGGGCCAAAGTGGAAAAGATGCTGAGTTGTGGATGTGTTTGGTGGTGAAAGTAAAGTCCAATGCTATAAAGAACGATATTGCATAGGAACCTGGAATGTTAGGTCCATGAATCAAGGCAAATTGGATGTGATCAAGCAGGAGATGCAAGACTGAACATCGATATTTTGGGAATCAGTGAACTAAAATGGATGAGAATGGGAGACTTTAATTCAGATGACCATTATACCTACTACTGTGGGCAAGAATCCCTTAGAAGAAATGGAGTAGCCCTCATAGTCAACAAAAGAGTCCGAAATACAGTACTTGGGTGCAACCTCAAAAATGACAAAATGATCTTGGTTCATTTCCAAGGCAAACCATTCAACATCACAGTAATCCAAGTCTGTGCCCCAACCACTGATGCCGAAGAAGCTGACATTGACCGATTCTGTGAAGATCTACAAGATCTTCTAGAGCTAACACCAAATAAAGGTGTCCTTTAAGAGGTATTTAGGGTTAAATGGGAGAAGGAAATGGCAACCCACTCTAGTGTTCTTGCCTGGAGAATCCCAGGGACGGGGGAGCCTAGTGGGCTGCCGTCTATGGGGTCACACAGAGTCAGACACAACTCAAGCAACTTAGCAGCAGCAGCAGTAGGGTTAAATGAGGTCATAAGGGTAGGGTCATAATCCAAAGGAATTGTGGCTTTACGAGAAGAGAAAGTATGAGAGCTTCTTTCTCTCCCCAACTTGTGAGGACACAACAAGAAGGGGGCCTTGTGCATGCAGGAGAGGTCTCACCAAGAGTCTTATTAGCTGGCACCTTGAGCTGGGACTTGTAGTCTCCTGAACTATGAGAAAGTTAATTTCTGTTGTTTAAGCCATCTAGTCTGTAATATTTTGGTATGGTAGCCTAAGCAAACTAATAAATATGGCACTATTTATGTAAGTTAAAGTACATACAAAATAGTCCTCTGTATCATTTATGAATCCATATACCCATATAAAACATTATCTTAAAAAGGAGTTGTTTATCTCAATAGATGCAGAGAAAGCCTTTGACAAAATTCAACACCCATTTATGATAAAAACTCTCCAGAAAGCAGGAATAGAAGGAACATACCTCAACATAATAAAAGCTATATATGACAAACCCACAGCAAACATTATCCTCAATGGTGAAAAATTGAAAGCATTTCCTCTAAAGTGAGGAACACGACAAGGGTGCCCACTTTCACCATTACTATTCAACATAGTTTTGGAAGTTTTGGCCACAGCAATCAGAGCAGAAAAAGAAATAAAAGGAATCCAAATTGGAAAAGAAGAAGTAAAACTCTCACTATTTGCAGATGACATGATCCTCTACATAGAAAACCCTAAAGACTCCACCAGAAAATTACTAGCACTAATCAATGATTATAGTAAAGTTGCAGGATATAAAATCAACACACAGAAATCCCTTGCATTCCTATACACTAATAATGAGAAAACGGAAAGAGAAATTAAGGAAACAATTCCATTCACCATTGCAACGAAAAGAATAAAATACTTAGGAATATATCTACCTAAAGAAACTAAAGACCTATATATAGAAAACTATAAAACACTGGTGAAAGAAATCAAAGAGGACACTAATAGATGGACAAATATACCATGTTCATGGATTGGAAGAATCAATATAGTGAAAATGAGTATACTACCCAAAGCAATTTATAGATTCAATGCAATCCCTATCAAGCTACCAACAGTATTCTTCACAGAGCTAGAACAAATAATTTCACAATTTGTATGGAAATACAAAAAACCTCGAATAGCCAAAGCGATCTTGAGAAAGAAAAATGGAACTGGAGGAATCAACCTACCTGACTTCAGGCTCTACTACAAAGCCACAGTTATCAAGACAGTATGGTACTGGCACAAAGACAGAAATATAGATCAGTGGAACAAAATAGAAAGCCCAGAGGTAAATCCACGCACATATGGACACCTTATCTTTGACAAAGGAGGCAAGAATATACAATGGATTAAAGACAATCTCTTTAACAAGTGGTGCTGGGAAATCTGGTCAACCACTTGTAAAAGAATGAAACTAGAACACTTTCTAACACCATATACAAAAATAAACTCAAAATGGATTAAAGATCTCAACGTAAGACCAGAAACTATAAAACTCCTAGAGGAGAACATAGGCAAAACACTCTCTGACATACATCACAGCAGGATCCTCTATGATCCACCTCCCAGAATATTGGAAATAAAAGTAAAAATAAACAAATGGGACCTAATTAAACTTAAAAGCTTCTGCACATCAAAGGAAACTATTAGCAAGGTGAAAAGACAGCCTTCAGAATGGGAGAAAATAATAGCAAATGAAGCAACTGACAAACAACTAATCTCAATATATACAAGCAACTCCTACAGCTCAACTCCAGAAAAATAAATGACCCAATCAAAAAATGGGCCAAAGATCTAAATAGACATTTCTCCAAAGAAGACATACAGATGGCTAACACATGAAAAGATGCTCAACATCACTCATTATCAGAGAAATGCAAATCAAAACCACTATGAGGTACCATTTCACACCAGTCAGAATGGCTGCGATCCAAAAGTCTACAAATAATAAATGCTGGAGAGGGTGTGGAGAAAAGGGAACCCTCTTACACTGTTGGTGGGAATGCAAACTAGTACAGCCACTATGGAGAACAGTGTGGAGATTCCTTAAAAAACTGGAAATAGAACTGCCTTATGATCCAGCAATCCCACTGCTGGGCATACACACTGAGGAAACCAGAAGGGAAAGAGACACGTGTACCCCAGTGTTCATCGCAGCACTGTTTATAATAGCCAGGACATGGAAGCAACCTAGATGTCCATCAGCAGATGAATGGATAAGAAAGCTGTGGTACATATACACAATGGAATATTACTCAGCCATTAAAAAGAATACATTTGAATCAGTTCTAATGAGGTGGATGAAACTGGAGCCTATTATACAGAGTGAAGTAAGCCAGAAGGACAAACACCAATACAGTATACTAACGCATATATATGGAATTTAGAAAGATGGTAACGATAACCCTGTATACGAGACAGCAAAAGAGACATTGATGTATAGAATAGTCTTATGGACTCTGTGGGAGAGGGAGAGGGTGGGAAGATTTGGGAGAATGGCATTGAAACATGTGAAACGTCACGTATGAAACGAGATGCCAGTCCAGGTTCAATGCACGATGCTGGATGCTTGGGGCTGGTGCACTGGGACGACCCAGAGAGATGGTGTGGGGAGGGAGGAGGGAGGAGGGTTCAGGATGGGGAACACATGTATACTAATTAAATAATTTTCTATTAAAAAAATAAAAAAAAAAAAAGGCAAGGGAATTCCAAATAAAAAATCTACTTCTGATTCACTGAAAAAAAAAAAAAAAAGGAGTTGTTGAGAACATATCCAAAACTTAATGGTTGCTCTTGGAAGTGGGGAGGGTAATAGAACTCAGGGTTGGGGGCTTTCCTGGTGGCTCAGTGGTAAAGAATCCACCTGCCGTGCAGGTGACATGGGTTTGATTCCTGATCCAGGAAGGTCTGACATACTGCGGAGCAAGGGAGCCCGTGCGCCACAACTACTGAGCCTGTGCTCTAGAACCTGGGAGCCACAATGAGAGAGCCACCGCACCATGACTAGAGGGAAGTCCATGTAGCAGCGAAGACCCAGCACGGCCAAATAAGTAAATAAATAAAATCATGCATTAAAAATAAAAAAGAACTCAGGACTGGGGTTAAGAGGTACAGTGTTCTGCACTATTTCACTTACAAAGGAAAAATGAAAAACTAATGTAAAATATGTTAACAGTGTTTATATTGACCTGGGGAAACATGGGGGTTATAATTATATTACTTTTATATCTTTAGATATATTTTAAATTTCTTTTAAAAACGAGAATAGGGGTAAAGCTTATAAATAAGATGAAATATGTTATTTGTTACCCCTTCTCAAGTAAAAGAATAGATAAAGAGAGATAAATTGATAACAGACAGACAAAGAGGCAGCCTGGGCAACTTACGACTCATAAGTTTCACAGTCAGTGTATCATTCTCTAATTTTAATATTGAAAATGCTGTCCCAAGTGCATAATACTATCTCATTCATTCCCAGGTTTATTTGGTAAATAATGATTAATAATTGAACATGTGCTGGATAGTGGTGGAAGTATTTAATAAGACAGATGGTATCTTTGAGGATCTCAGTTAAGTGAGAAAGACAGATGCAAAAACTTACTCGTAAGACAAATATAAAGTGCTCTCCAAGAGAGGTACATAGATGAGATGATTTTTGAGATAATTTTTTTAACTTCAAAACAAGTCTGAAACTTCTGACTGAAGGCTTAAAAGTCACTAAAATCCATACTTTATAACTTCTCTATTTTTGCTCATCCCAAATTCTACAAATGTACACACAGCATTTGCAGAGAAGAAACCAATTCTGAGTCCACATTGGAACCACTTCTTTGACTTGCTTTTCGTTGCTTTTGTTATTATAATCATACAGAATGGACTGCCTCAGAGAATCCTGCCCCTCTGCCTAACTGTTAAAGTGCTTTGGGTTCAGAACCCTGTCCACCTGTAGGCGGCAGGAAAGAAGAAATTAACACATCCCCTGCAGGAGGCTTGCCACTGTAGGAGATGTTTACAAGATTAATGGCCTTTTTTATTTTGCTTCCTTGTCTCCCCCCCCCCCCCCCCCCCCCCCCCCCCCCCCCCCCCCCCGTCTCTGTTCTATAAAAATCTGGCATCCAGACCTCAATAAGATGGTTATTTTGAGGCACTAGTCTGCCATCTTCTGGGTCAGCTGGCTCCCTGATTAATGTCTCTTCCTTGCCTCAACCCCTCAGATTCATTGGCCTTTCGTGTGGCGAGCAGAGAGAGCTTGGACTCAATAACAATATCACATACCTTTTAAAAAGTCTGATTAAACCCCAAATGATTCTTGTCTCACCTTTACAAATTTTTCATCTTCTATGACTGCCATTTTCTTTTTCTGCTTACTATATTCTTGTCTTCTCTCCAAAACACTCATAATTTTTTCATCAGTTAAGTTCTTCCTAAACTCACAGAACTGAGGCCAAAATTTAAACAGAACTCCAAAAATTGTCATCTGTATAAAAAACAAAGTATGTCTCAGATTACAATTTTATACAAATGTACCAATTTTAACTCTAATTCACCATAATAATGGATTAACTATTCTATCTTTAATATACAGCATGTTTCCTCCAACTTATTGTCTCCAGACATCTTGGTATAGTTTAGCTTGGCACATGCTTATCATCAATGTTTTTTTACTACCAACGAGAAGTCTTTCTTTTAAAAAAACATACACTTAAATACAGTTAAAAGTCACTTTATACTTTATGTTTCCCTAACCAATTGATTGTATTAATAAAGAATCCATTAGGTCTTTTTAAATAAGAAATATATGTTTTCTTTTAAAACTTATACCAGTAGATCTGCCACACACTCGGCTGTTTTATGCAAGTATTCCAAATATTCAGTTCATCAAGGGGGACTCCTCTCCACCCCCCCTTTCCCTTCTTTTAGAGAAAGGAAATACCATTTTGCCTCTGGAAAAGCTCTTAAACAAAGCTGCAGATCTAAGAATAAATCTTGAGTAACTTTTAAATGATACAATCTCTCTTTTATGTGAGAGCAAGAAAAGTAACATTTAAAAAGCAGAGTGGTATCCTGGACAAATGCTTTCTATGAGGATACTCTACATTAAGTGATTAATTGTGATATTTATAGAGATAAGAATTGTTGCTCAAATTTTCATGCCAAGTTTTTCCATTAGTTCCAGAGGCATACGTTACTTCCAAGAAGGTAGGACTTGCCACATCAGATCAAGTCCAACATCTTGTTGCTGGGAATGGACTTTACCTAATGCCCTGGAGAAAAATGAACCATCCCATTAGGCTCTAAGCCAACTTTTCAGCAGGAAAGTGGAGTTTTTAGAAAGTAAATGCTGCAGTGATCAACAGAGTCCTGAACATCATGATACATTTCATCACTCCTTTCTGTACATGAATATCATTAGTAATTCTATAATTATTTACTCCCTTTACGATACCATCTTGTCACTGAATTCTATAGCCTCTTGGGATTGTGAACACAAAAGCTAAAGATACTTTATTTGACGAAGTGTAGGCTTTAAAAAAGTTTTCATTTCCATTTATCTACCATGGATTTTGGGGCTTTCCAGGTAGCATTAATGGTAAAGAACCCTCCTGCTAAAACAGGAGACATAAGAGCCTCAGGTTCGATCCCTGGGTCTGGAAGATCCCCTAGAAGAGGAAATGGCAATCCATTCCAGTATTCTTGCCTGGAGAATTCCTTGGCAGGCTACGGTCCACAGGGTCACAAAGAATCGGATATGACTGAAGCAACATAGCATGCACGCCATGCTTTAAGTAATCCCCTGCTCCAATGTTAAAGGATCACGGTAGTTTTTATATGAATTTCTTAAACTTAAACATTCCTCTTCCACCTCCATTTGCCAACTATTGACCCTACTTCTCAGTTCTCTCTCCAAAACCTGAGTCATTTCCAGCTCTCAAATGTATTTGTCACCTAGAAGGCTTCCCAGTAAAAGTTACCCTATTAGGGCACAATATTTCAAGGCAGACATAAAATCTCTCTATTTCTGGGAATCCCTTGGAAGTTCAGTGGTTAGGGGTCCACACTTCCAGTGCAGGGGGTATGGGTTTGATCCCTGGTCGGGAAACTAAGATCCTGTGTGCAGAACAGGGTGGCTGAAAAACAAATGCTCTATTTCTAAAAGTTGCAGTTAATAACATTCATGTTATTCATGAAAATTGCCCTGTACCTCCAGAACCTTAAAAGACAACCAGACTGTTAGAAAATTTTTTAATAAATATGGAGCTATTTCCCACATTGCCAGTGGATGGGCAATGGCTGCAGCATGAGTGAAGAGTGTCAGTGAAAATATGGCTGAGTGACAAAAACTTCTAAGCTATTAGGAATGCAGGTGGGGGAAAGGCAGATGTTACAAGTGAAAGCAATACTAAAAGAGGCAACAGCTTTTATTTACTCTTCAGTCCTTTTACGCAACGTTGCTCTATTGCCAATTTGAGCTATTTCTCTCATGTTTGATCTCACATCATTCATTCATGTTTTCAAAAATGATAGTGTCTATTCTGTGCTAGGTATGCAGGCCACAGCAGCAAATAAGAAACAGTCCCTATTCTCAAAGACCTTACAGTCCAGTGGGAAAGTCAAGCATGAGAACAGCTATTTTCAAATTTGTATGATAAGTGTTCCAACAGGGACAAACACAGGATATCACAGAAGCATAAAGGAGAGAAGATGAGACTGTGAAAAGCTCTGGAGGGAAGAAAGTAAGGCTTCTCTGCTGCTGCTGCTGCTAAGTCTCGTCAATCATGTCCAACTCTTAGTGACCCCATGGACTGTAGCCTACCAGGCTCCTCTGTCCACGGGATTCTCCTGGCAAGAGTACTGGAGTGGGTTGCCATTGCCCTCTCCGGTGAAATGCCTGCTGTTGCTACTGCTAAGTCACTTCAGTCGTGTTTGACTCTGTGCAACCCCATAGACGGCAGCCCATCAAGCTTCCCCATCCCTGGGATTCTCCAGGCAAGAACACTGGAGTGGGTTGCCATTTCCTTCTCCAGTGCGTCAAAGTGAAAAGTGAAAGTGAAGTCGGTCAATCATGTCCCACCCTTAGCGACCCCATGGACTGCAGCCTACTGGGCTCCGTCATCCATGGGATTTTCCAGGCAAGAGTACTGGAGTGGGGTACTATTGCCTTTCTATGGAAGTACAAGTATTTCAGTGGGCCTTCCCTGGTGGTCCGTGATTAAGACACCACACTTCCACTGTAGGGGGCATAATTTGATCCCTGACTGGGGAACTAAGATCCTGAATGCTGTGTGGCCAAAATAAAGCAAAAAAATAAAATAAAATAAAATCAATGCAGGGATGCAAGTTCAATCCCTGGTCAGGGAATGAAGATCCCACATGCTGTGCAGCCAAAATAAACAAACAAATAAAAGTAAAAAATCTAATATTTCAGTAAGACAGAGATAGATGGCAGTGAGTGGAAAGGTATCTGCTTAAAGAGATATCGATGAAGGAATATGGTCTCCAGTCTGAGGACAATGGGAGTAGTTGAAATTGAGAGCAGAGAAGTGACATGATCAAGTACACATTTTGAAAAAGATGGCTCCATTGCAGTAAGTTAAATGGTTTCGAGAGAGTCTAGGGGCAGGGAATTTTGGTAATCAATGTGAGACACTGCAGGCATAAACTGAGGTAGTGGCATGGAGTTGGAGAAAAGTAGATAGAGTAACAGATAAGGAGACAAATGGATACATGTTAGTGACTGAAGATCACCGAAGGTCAGGGAACAAAGGAGAGAGAAGACATGAAGGTGCAACCAGATCTCTGGCTTGCACACCTGGGTAGGAGGTATGTCCTTCTCTGAGCTTCCTTAGGGAACACGGAAACAATAGACCTGGTGAGGTGAGGCCCCTAAATATTCTCTTGTTCTCTGATACCCTAAAGATTATATTTAAGATATATCTGGGACTTTGTTTTGGGAAATGAGACAGAGGCATAAACTAAAGGACTCCAGTAAAGTTCCCTGGCTGCACTCCCTGGACAGTGTGGCAGAACCAACCAACATAAGCAGCTCAAGACGCTCACCGTCAGCCTCGAGGCTGTGATCTGGATGGGCAAGCCTTGGCCTGGCCATCAAGAGACCGGGCTAGGCTAAGTGATCTTCTCATTAACAGATGCTACAATTCTGACACCATGTTTTCTGTTTCTCCCTAGCAGATCACCAATCATTTGTCTATATTTTTCCCTATTTTAATGCATAATTTGGATGGTGAGTCTGCTTTCGGTTCCTTTTAGGACTTAGAACACAGCTGGCTTGCAAATGAAAATGTTAAGGAATAATGGTCTTTTTCCATGCTCAAGGGCATTCATACCCTAAATCTCTGTTTCATATCACTTAAATCATGACAGGGCCTTCCCTATTACCCCTATTATAATTTATTTTTCTTAATCATTTTTCAGGAACAACATCACTAAAAGGCTTTTCAAAATGCAAATAAACTATGTTCAGCAAATCACTGTTTTCTATTATTTATCTTAAAGAGAAGTAACTTGAGCAGGTTAACAGGCATGATTTTCCTTTCATGAGCTTGTGTACTTTATGTTGGTTGGGTACTTAAATCTCCTCTCACTTACTTTATGAGCTATGTGAATATTCCAACTTTTAAAAATACACAAATCTTGGGACACACATAATTTACACATTTCTTGTGGTAGCAGATATTTTAAAAGGAAATATGAATGGTGGGAAAGGAAGGAGAAATTAGTTGGGGATTTATAAATTAGAAATAAAATGATAACCATGCAAAGTCAAAGTATATAGAATTTTAAAAATTTACTTGCTGTATATTACCATCAGCAAAATAGCAAGTTACTAGTTTCTATGTTATGTGGCATTGGCAACATTTTTCTAATTAAATAGAATAAATCCCAGGATTAGGAGGATTCAAACCTTGCCAAATATGAATAATACAAAAACTTTAAAAGAATATCTAGACTACTAATCTATTTTAAAGTATGCTTACTACATGCCCTGATTTCTTACCTGTGCCTCTCTGAATACATATGGTCCCAACTCCTTCCTGTGTTCAATAATCTTCTGGGCTTGCTCTACTGGAATGTCAATTTGTAAAGCTGGGGGGATGCTGGAATTAATAAAGCAGTTGATAATAGTCATAATCTTCTTGTATATGATAGACTCATCACAATGAGAATGGCACAAGTCCTAAACAAGGAGGAAAGATAGATCAATACGTGATTAATGCATTAATAGAACACTTTATAAGTGAAGTGAAGTCGCTCGGTCGTGTCCGACTCTATGCATTAATAGAACACTTTACAGAATACATCAATATGTCTTTAAGTTAATATAATTGTAACTTCAGGTCAAGAGAGTACTGGGACATGTCAAGACTATCTTAAAAATCAGAGATTTCATTTTTCTTGGATTTGAAGAACCTAAGACTGTTTTTCTTTTTTGCTCCTAGCCTGTGTCTTCATGTCTTTGTGCGTCATGTTCATTGACTCATTCGGTCAATCTTTGCCTTTTAAAGGAACCTAAGACTTTGACACATATACCTTAAGTAAACACAGATTTCATTTTAATCCTGGTTGCTTCTTCTCCTGGCAAAGAAGCAGCTTTAGTGTCTGCTTTGACTCATTTAACAAATTCATATTAAGTACCTGCAATATGCCAGACCTTGAGGTGAGCCCCAAGACACAGTACCTGTCCTTTAAAGGCTCAATATCTACAGGATGAGAAGCACGAAAACACATGATTCCAATCTGAGATAGCTAAGTAAGTGGCACAATGGAGAACAAGCACCTAACTCAAGTTACAAGTGGATGCAAAAGCTTTTTCCACCATAACTGCTTCTATGCCAAGGTGATTTAGACTCAAAAATGCTAGCATATTAATGGGAATGCTGTATTTAATAGGTGTATTATTATGTATCTCAGTATCTATATTTTTTCAGATAACCTATTACATTATCATCTTTATAGCTAAAGAATTTAAATATAGTAATGATATACGTAATGATAAAAGACCCAGTTTTATGTCAGAGATGTAAGGCTATCACTTTTTAAGACAAAGAGGGTAGCTGAGCTTGAATTATGACGTTTCTTTGCTAAAGATATTGTTCTCTAAATCACTAGAAAACACAAAAGTTTGGAAACTTGTAATTCTAGGCCAGAAATTAGCCAGCATTTATTAAGTGCTCACTGTATGACAGGCATTATAATAACGGTCTTAAGGACAGTTAAAGAAAATTTCTGGTGTTTGCCATATAAAACATTACATAAACAAGTTATAAGTTTGGCATAAATTATATGTGAAAAATCTTGATATAAATGTTACACTGAGACAACAGTTAGCATTTTTATGCAATTTAGTATTCCCTCAGAAAATGCCTATTTATAACACATGCTTGCTATGTTACCCCAAATTAAATTTTTTGCTGTTACTAGTGAAATTATCATATATTTGGTGAGCTGAGTTAATTATTATTTTTTAAATTAATTTGTATTGGAGTATAGTTGCTTTACAATGATCCTGGTTTTTTATTATTATGGAAATATAAGGATTGTGAAATAAAAACAAATTTGTGAAATTATACAATGTTAATTTTGAGAGTGTAGAGTCAGAATTTAGACAGAATCCAACCTGGTATTTTTTCTGGTTTTTATGCCCTACTCTACCATTAGCTGAGTTCACTTTTACTTATTGTTAAGGTCTCAGTTTAAGCACACAGTCGACCCTTGAACACGGGCCGGGGGTGGCGGGTGGTTAGGGCACCAACCCCGCCCTTGCAATTGAAAATCCACACATAACTTTACAGTTGGCCATCTGTATCTGTGTTTCCACACCTGTGGATTCAAACAACAGTGGACTGTGAAGTACTGTAGTCTGAATTTGTTGAAAAAAACTCAGATATTAAGTGGACCTCGCAGTTCAAACCCTTGCTGTTCATGGGTCAACTGTACTATCCTCTAATAAACGTTCCGTGTCTGCCTCGGTCTAGGTGGTGGCCAGCTCAGGGACTTCACTGCACCCGTGCGTCTCCCAGCCGTTGCACTGCTCACACTCGCTTAACCACCTGCTCCGTCACTTGTCTGTCCCTCCTCTAACACTGCAAGCCCTGAGAGGAAAGGCTTGATCACAGGTTTTAGCCTGGCCCTTGGTAGATGCTCAGCAAGTGTTTGCTGGATGTATATATCCTTCCAGTCTTTTCTCTTTGGGGATATACACACACACACACACACACTTTATATTAAATCATACTGCTTTCTAGTAGCTAGGTTTTAAAAAATCAGTAAGATGAAGATATTTTTCCCATCACTGATTAATCTTCCAACAGCAAATTTGTAATGCCTTCAGAGTATTCTCATGCATAGATGTATTGTAATTAAAGTAAGCAATGTCCTGCTGTTCAACATCATAGTTCTTTCCAGCTTTTCACAATTCAGAACTATCTCTGATTAAGATCATAGGAGCCACCCCTTTGCATATTATTACAATCGTCCCTGGGAGGGAGTATAACTTAGTGGTTAAGGCCACAAGCTTTAGCAATAGAATGTCTTGGCTCAAATTCCAGCTCTACTACTTAGTTAGCTGTATGAGGCGCAGAAGTTTAACTTTTCTGTGCCTTAGTTTCTTCATCTGTAGAATGGTGAGAATTAACAGCTTTGACCTAGGATTCTTATAAAGGATAAGGTAGTTATCACATGAAAAGCATTAAGATAATCTCTGACAGACATAAACACTTAGTATGAGTAAGCCATATAAAAATGAGCTCAGTTAAGACTTGCTAGGTTTCTTTCTGGCAAACTTCCTCAAGACCTAATTCAAGTATCATCACTTCTTTTTTTGAAAAATTTTTCTTGGGAGTAGAGTTGATTTACAATGTTATGTTAGTTTCAGGAGTACAGCAAAGTGAATCAGTTATACATATACATATAACCACTTCTTTTTAAAGATTCTTTTCCTACATAAATCGTTACAGAGGACTGAGTAGAGTTCTCTGTAAGAATCACCACTTCTGCTGAGACCTCCCTGACCTACCACCACCCCTGAATCATCCCCTCCACTGTATCAAAATTATAACCAGTTAGAATATGGATTATAATCAACGTTATTTCATCATATTTTGTTTTCATGGATGATTCCCCTCCTCGAGGGAAGACAATATATTATATCCATTTTTTAAATTTCTGCAATCTAGCATTTAGTAAATACTTACTGAATAAACACATTCACTTCAATAGCATGATTTTTAATAACTATATAGGATTACATGTCCCCCATTCTACACCACAGAAAAGATATTTAAATGAAGACCAAGGGCAGCTTTGGAGGAGTGACAGTCACAAAGGGTTGACTATGTATGAGTCTCTGTTTTTTTTTTAAATGCTTATTTTGCACAGCTTATCTCCTTACCATTTGTCGTAACAGGGTTGGACCTACTCGTATTCATTTTAGCTTAAAGACCATAATAATTTCCTGTTCTGGAAAACAGAATCTACCCCCTTTTTAATTTTCAAAAAAATTATTTTAATATTATTTATCTTGTGATAGATTTTGAAAGAACTTATATCTCAAAATACTTTTTTTTTTTCCCCTTGGAGAAATTTTTGTGTTGAGAAAGGTACAAAAACTGTGGATAACAGAAAAGAGTAGAAAACAGTTTCATGGAATGCTGGAGAAAGTCTGAAAGCAAAATGGTATTGAGCAACTACTAACTATATAGAATAAACATGATGCAGAGTATTAGTGTCGCATAATCCCTGCCTGGAGAAGGGAATAGCAACCCACTCCAGTATTCTTGCCTGGAGAATCCCACGGCCAGAGCAGCCTGGTGGGCTACAGTCCACAGGGTTGCACAGAATCAGACACAACTAAAGCGACTTACCACACACTGCAATCCGTGCTTAGATCATAGTTCAACGGAAAGCCTTATTGTCTTGAATTCCAGTTTTATTTTTACTCCCTACTTTTATAAAAATGGGATTAAACAGGCTGATGGCAAGGTAATGAGCCTGCTTACCTTGGGAGCAGGGATGTCTACTCTTATGTTTTTCGAGACAACATTCCCGTTTTCAAATCTAGGTTATATAACCTAGAGAGTCCTTTCCTTCTCTTCAATGCAGAGATTCCATCAAATAATTAAGCCTGATAATAAACTGCTTTGATAGCTAACAGCTTGCTCTTTCACTTATTTTGTTAAGAATTTGGCCATTCTGATAGAGAAGCCTCTTTCATTTCTGATGGTTTATTTCTCTGTAATCCATTATCTTTGAACACTATTGCTGCAAATATGGTTAGGAGGAATTTTTGTAAAGAAGCCTTGGTTAAAGTGCTGAATATGAGTATCTTCAGGAAAAAAATGTACATTTATAGATAAGTAATATGCAAAAACATAGTTAAAACTTTTCAGGAAGATTCTCATTAGAATATAATATATGTGAAACCCTGAAAAATCTAATACCATCATTTCAAGGCTAACTCTTACTCTTCACTATACAATAATAAATATATCTAATACAGACAATAAATACCTCAGTATTTACATATTGAGACGTTACTTTGCCAACAAAGGTCCATCTAGTCAAAGCTATGGTTTTTCCTGTGGTCATGTATGGATGTGAGAGTTGGACTGTGAAGAAGGCTGAGTGCCAAAGAATTGATGCTTTTGAACTGTGGTGTTGGAGAAGACTCTTGAGAGTCCCTTGGACTGCAAGGAGATCCAACCAGTCCATTCTGAAGGAGATCAGCCCTGGGATTTCTTTGGAGGGAATGATGCTGAAGCTGAAACTCCAGTACTTTGCCCACCTCATGTGAAGAGTTGACTCATTGGAAAAGACTCTGATGCTGGGAGGGATTGGGGGCAGGAGGAGAAGGGGACAACAGAGGATGAGATGGCTGGATGGCATCACTGACTCAATGGACGTGAGTCTGGGTGAACTCCGGGAGTTGGTGATGGACAGGGAGGCCTGGCGTGCTGCGATTCATGGGGTCGCAAAGAGTCGGATACGACTGAACTGAACTGAACTAACTGATGAAGACATCAAGTCAGGATACAAATCTTGTCCATATAGTTAGGAATCTGATATGTTAATGCACTTCCTCCTTTAAAAGAGGTGGTTTTCTCCAGCTTCTAATACAATACCTTATATTTTTGTACTTCTTGCCAAAAGAGCACCCCATTTTCCAATAAATCTCCTTTTAGAGCCACAAAGCGTTGAAATTGTCTTGCAGTAACTGGATTCAATAAAGCTTTACGGAAAGCAATAATTTCACAAGACGAAGATATCCACTTACTCTCCACAGGCTGTCCAAATCAGAGAATACATAAAATTAGCTGTGTTCTAAAAATTAATAATAAAATCATTTATTAGGCTAAAAATTACCAACTTCTATCTCCTTTGTTTTGGGCTTTTGAAATTTATAGCATGGATAAAGAGAATTTGGCAAATTCCCCTCTCTTTTCTTCTCCCTTTTGTCTCCTTTATATTTTTATGGCATCATTTTTTTAAGAGATGGGGAGAAAATGAAATGATTGGATGACTTAGAACATATGATTATATTACAGAGGACTGAGAATGTTAATAATCATTAGAGTTTGAGAGATGGTGAAAAACTACATTTGGGTATATAGTATGAATTCTGTGCTTAAACACAACAAAGTAATCACGATGTTATGATTATATATTATTTTATAATTATGTATACTAGATGTTATATATTAATATATAATTTTCCTGACTTTCAAAAAGTAAAAGCAGTTTAACATTTAAGATATTTTTTAAAAAATTGTAGGAAAAATTACCAATTAATCCTATTATAATTTAAATAGGAAATTTACTGTGGAGCTTCACTATAATTCTATCCTAGAAAGATAATGGGGGTTTTTTGTCTTTGTTTTTGGCTTTGGATTCTGGCTGTGGGCTTGTGGGATCTTAGTTTCCTAACTAGGGATCGAACCTGGGGCAGAGCCATGAAAGCCCTGAGTCCTCACCACTGGACTACCAGGGAATTCCCAAAAGACCAAGTTTTTAGGTGGGGCATCTTTATATTATTTTAATAATAAATTACTATTAATAATTAATAACAAGAAGAAATGAAACTATTAATGCATATTTTTGATGATAAACTTTCTCTGACCCAGGATTCACTTTACACAACAGAAAAGACATACTATTTTACTATAAAGGCATTACTTTTATAAAGGCATTACTTATTTTATATCTTCTCAGTTTTGAAGTATATGATGTCTGCTTTTCTTGATATACTTTTCTTTCTTTACTTCCTTCTGGCTGTGCTGGGTCTTAGTTGCTGTGAGCGGGGCTCCTCTCCAGTTACGGTGCGATGGCGTCTCACTGCAGTGGTTTCTCTTGTGGAGCATGGGCTCTAGGGTGTGCAGGCTCAGCAGTCCTGGCACAGGGGTTAGTCGCCCACAACATGTGTAATCTCTCCGGACCAGGGATCAAACCTGAGTCCTCTGTGTTGGCAGGTGGATACTTAACTGCTAGACTACCAGGGAACTCCTATTATGTCTACTTTTTTTACCTTGACCATTTTAGGTCACATATTCACCCCCTCTTTAGCCTCTCAGATTAAAAAACATAATAGGTTTTATTCAATTTACTGAATAGATTTTTTTACATTTGATAAATTTATTGAAGTTCCCAAAATCTGAGGTTAGCCTACAACCATGCCAGGAAGCATCATTCTAAAGGCAATTTTTTGGATGAACTTAGGAATTATAGTAAAATCAATGACAAATATCCATTATACATAATAAATATCCGTTACTGACAATGCGTAAGCTAAGTTTCTTGAAACAAATCATATGTGACCAACGATAAAAGTGTTTAAGAGAGCTATGTAAAAAGTCTATGGGAACACAAAGGAAGGAGTAACTAATTTTGCCTGGGGGAGTAGGGGCTTTACAGAGAAAGACTTTGAGGGTGACTGCTGAGGTGGAAACTGCAAAGTGAACGCAGCTCCAAGCAGTCGAGATGAATGGTGGTGCCTTCATCGCAGATAAAGTGAATAGATGTCTATCACAATTTTAGTGAGCCACATGTGGAGTTTCAAGGACAAAAAGTTAAGACCCTTACCAGATGGTCCATATTAAAATTATAGCCCTATAAATAGGAACAACTATGTATTAGACTGGGATGTTTATTTAAAACCCACTCAACAAATAATGTTTTAAGACCTGCTTCTTAAGATACTAAAACTTAGTAATTTAACTAAAACCCATAATTTAACTAAACAGAAAATAACATAATATATAATGCACAATAATATGAAATATAAGCCCATTCTATTTAGCATTTTGAAAAATATATAAAAGGGACAAATATAAGACTATTTCCTTTTGAGAAGAAAACACAGAAAAAAAACATCCTAACTGATACATATACTCCTCTAGTAGTCTAACAGATTTTATCTTTGCTAGATTGTAGAAGGTCACCTGGGTCTAGTTTGACATTTTATCAAGACCTACAGAAGGATGAATACAAATAAATTTGTAGGCTCAAAAAGAAGACTGTGTTTATCATTCTTGTTAAGAAGAAAAATAGGCAATTTCTAAGAAGGTATCATATTATAGTGGTTTAAATAATCACCAAAATGACAGTTATCTTAATTCTTTTAAAGTTAAAATGTACTTCTAAATGAAGAGGATAATGTAAGATAATTTAAGTTACTGATTCCGCTGCATACTCCTCATTCTTTTTGTGTAATCTACTCCCAGTAATAAATAAGCTACCACATGCTGGAAAAACAGCCTGTCTCAATAAATCCATCACAAGCAAAATAACTAAAAATATATATTTAAAATCCAATCACACACTTCCAGAGTTGAGCAGGTCAAGGAAATCTTTAAGGGCTCTAGTAGAATTACACTTTACCTGAGAGTCCTTCAGCCAGTTAAGAATAGTGTCAGCATCTGCTGGTTTAGAAAGCATTATCTACAATGAAGATCTTTGTATAGGAAGGGGAAGAAAAATACTTTGACAGTTGGAACTTAAAAAAGGAAGAATATAACAAATACTACTTGCCTTCCAGACTCCAATTTTCCTTTCACGCTTTTGTAGTAAAAGCTCTTCAGCTATGTCTTTTATCTGTACCTAGAAGCAAAACCACTGATTTTATCCAGTTATTCAGAATGTCCAGTGTTGAAGTCACTGATTCAACAGCTTTAAAAAATGCAGTAAAGGTCAGTGTGGGGGACTTCTCTGGTGGGTGGTCCAATGGTTAAGAATCCGCCTTTGAATGCAGGGGACATGGGTTTGGTCCTTGGTTGGGGAACTAGGATCCCACATGCCATGGGGCAATTAACCCTGCATGCTACTGTAACTACCGAGCCCATACTACAACAAAAGATTCTGCATGGCACAACCAAGACCTGATGCAATCAAAAATATTTGTTTTTAAAGGTCAGTGTGGATGAGAGAGAAAACAGGACAAAGAGGATTAAGACTTAGAAATGGAAGCCCTGCCCAGGTCCTTGGGCAAGTCACTCAAATTCTCTGAAGTTTCCTCATCTGCAAAATGGAGATAATGATACCTGAGTGTACTGCCCCAAAGGTAGACAACTTTGAGTCACATGGAAACTGAAGCTGGAAAGATAATTAAGACTTCCCAGATTTTTGTGCTATTCTCCAGCCACAACTAATGGATAGCTGGTGAGAATCTGGGGCTCTGTGATGACTGGGAGGGACGGGATGGCAGGAGGGGAGGGAGGCTAGGAAGGGAGGGCAGGTATGTATAATTCTGGCTGATCTGTGTTGTTGTATGGCAAAAACCAACACAACACTGTAAAAATTGTAATAGAAAGAATCAGGCTGGACTAAAAAAAAAAAAAAGTACAAAAGTTACTCAATACAGGGAGGGAACACAGTAGACAATTCTTAAGGTTATTGCCTGTTCACAGTATTTTCCATTTGGGGGAACCACCCTTGCCAAGTCTGTGCTCGGCAACTCTCCTCAATAGCAGGTAGATCCAGGAGCTGACATAGAAAGACAGGGACTGGAATCACTGCTGCTGAGTCTCTTGGTAGCTACATGGTGGAGAAAAGATGTGAGAAGTCTTTTTGCTGAGTTCCCAGGGCTGTCCTGGCCCCTGGCCAGCTTTAGAAATAAAGCTTGGGTGTCAACTCTTCCCCTGAGTGTGTGAGATGCTCCAGCATAACTTTATTACAAATTCTTGATCTCCCTTCCCCTTTGTCTTTGCTTAAGGCTGCCAGAATCAGTGTATGCTGTTGGCCACCCAAAGAATTGCTAAATCAGGAAGGAGCTGTAAATTAGAATAAATATTACTGTGATAATCATAGTGAGAAAACATGGTAAACAAGATTAGTAAGCCAAATATCTTTTTACTTGGCTTTGGATAGACAATTAGAGTTTGCTGAAGAAAGGAAATGAGGAAATCTGAATTGTCCCAAAGCTTATTTCCATGAACTTTCTGCTTAAAACAAGTCAGGTCTTCTCCCCCGTACTGTCAGTTCAGTTCAGTGGCTCAGTTATGTCTGACTCTTTGTGACCCCATGAACCGCAGCACATCAGGCCTCCCTGTCCATCACCAACTCCCAGAGTCCACCCAAACCCATGTCCATTGAGTCAGTGATGCCATCCAGCCATCTCATCCTCTGTCGTCCCCTTCTCCTCCTGCCCTCAATCTTTCCCAGCAGCGGGGTCTTTTCAAATGAGTCAGCTCTTCACATCAGGTAGCCAAAGTATTGGAGTTTCAGCTTCAACATCAGTCCTTCCAATGAATACCCAGGACCCATTTCCCTTAAGATGGACTGGCTGGATCTCCTTGCAGTCCATGGGACTCTCAAGAGTCTTCTCCAACACCACAGTTCAAAAGCATCAATTCTTTGGCTCAGCTTTCTTCACAGTCCAACTCTTACATCCATCCATAACCACTGGAAAACCCATAGCCTTGATTAGACTGTAAGTTCCATGTTTCCAGCTGTACTGTGTTTTCCATAACTTAAAGTGCTCAGAAGACTAAGGATCTTTCCAGATAAGTAAGACTCAAAGTGTTTGATAAATTAAATATGGAAGGCAGGTTTTTAACATCCTTCCTGGTCAATACTAATAGCATGTGCTTTGCACACTAAACTCCAGAATTACATGTTCTTTACTCCTTGTATTCATTTTGTAAAGATCAGGTTTGCCTGATTTTGGATGTGATAATGACATCTAAAATTATCAAAGCAATACCTGCTTCTTATAAAACACAAACTAAACGAAGTAAAGCAACAACAACAAAAACCCTACTGTACAAAGTAAAAATCTTTCTCACTCCCCATACCCATTCCCAGGAGGTAGATCCTTTTTTGATCTTTGCTTTTAAACATAAATAGAGATAGAGAGGAGAGAGAAATGCATAGACATGTATAGAGATATAAGCATATATAATGGGATTGTCTTCTATGTTTGATTGCTCTGATCCTGCTTGTTTCACTCAGTAAATAACATGTTTCATCATCAATATTTGTAGAAATCTCATTTTTATAATCTCATTTTATATGGAAATCTGCATAGTTTTCCACAGTATGGAATTATCATTATTCATTTGATTATTCCCATTTGTATACCCTTGTCCATTTATATGAAGACTCAATACTAATATAAAAAATAGCAACTACATTAAGACAATATGTGACTGTTTGCTGTGTGCCAGGCACCATTCTAAGAAACTACACATATATCATTTCCTCTTCATAACAATCTTATGAAGCTATTACTCTTAATAACTCCATTTTTTCCCAAATGAGAAAACTAAGGTTTATAAAACGTAGTATTGTACAATTAATATGTGGCAGTGTAGAGATTAAAACTTGAGAAGTGTGACTCTCAGCTCTTAACCACTATGCCACAGTAGTACAATAGCTGAGTCAACAGGTACGCACATTTAATGTTTTGAGAGGTGCTGTCAGTTGCTATCCCAAGTTTATATTAACTTATATACCTTTATCTTTTGACGCGCCGCAAACTGTTCACTTGCAAGAAACAACGGCAACCAAACATTTTCTAGTCTATTTAGGACATGCTTCTGAATTTCGATTAGAACAGCTGCATCAAGTTGCTCATGGAGAATCTTTCCCCAGCCACCACTTAAATTCATTATCTAAGAAAGAAAAAATGAAACAAACTTCTGTATAAGCAAAGAAATACTAATGGTCATTAATTTATTCATTCACCCCAAAACCCTATGCCGAGCCCATGATTTTCATTTTCTATAAAATAGCTCCTGGCTTTATTGTGTATAGTAAAGACAGATAACTCCCCTAATATCAAACAGAGAATCGTGGTTTATGTGGTGGTTGTTTTAGAAGTATGATTTTGCTAATTTAGTCTTGTTTCATAGGACACAGGGCTTTGTATCCTGTGTGACAACTGCAAGGCCATTTTTTTTTCTCTATGGCTTCAATTTCCTCAACTGTAAAGTAAGGCCGTTATAGTCTTTTAGTTTTCTAAGTTCTCTTCTAGGTCTAATATTCTATGAAGCTCTGATTCTACTCAAATGGACTTCTTTGAGTAGGCATTTTCTTTTGTTTGAGAAAAATAAGGCATTACTTCATTAAGAGACAAACGACTCAGGTATTATAAATGTGCATATTACCAATAAACACTGGGTTGGAGATAGTGGAATGATGGTGGTAGCAAGGTAGGGCTGTTCCAACAACTTCAAAGAAGAAAACAGAGATGATAGGAAGCAGAAAAAGGCCAGGTTGCACAGACAATAGTCGCTGACATGCATCAGTAGCCCTTTTATAAGACACAATTTCTCTGTAGCCAAAACATCTTCTACAAAATTACTGATTTCAAAAATACTAATGGCCATAAAATTAATAAATTAAAAAATACTAATGGCCATTTCCTACTAGAAATCATTGTGGTTTTTACCTGTTTCTGTGTACATATCACTCAAAATCAGTGAGTTGTTTGCACAGAGGAAGAAAAATTAGACTCATTGGAAAAATTATCTCTTCTTAGCTCTCCTTTTATTAATAAGGTTAAATCCTAGTAATAATATTGTTTTATATAAAAACAAAAAAGAGAAACTCTCTTCACCATCTTTTAATAATATTTATCAAATAGTATAAACAATAATATGTTTTCTGTATAAAAATAAGAAGAAAAGAGAATAAAAGACTACTTTGCTAATCAAACTGCAAACTGGCCACAACTAAAATTAGAACTAGCGTGGTCTATATAAAGCATAAAGTGATACAGGTATCCTTAAGTATAAAATAGGCAAATAAAATGAAAGACAAAGGTGAGGAAGAAGGGTCATTTGGAAAACTCTTCTGTAATAAGCCCAACCATTTGCTATGACAGCAATGGGTGACTTTTTCCACTGCATTTTTAATTCTCAGCAAGTTTTACTATGGAAGGTTCACACAGTAGCATCAGATACCATGAAACCTCATGCAATGCAGCACAAGCCAAATAGAAAACAAACACTTTCCAAGTGTTTATTTCATACTTATGCTTATTGAGATACTCCCAGCCATTTTTGCTAATACATCCCAGATTTGTATCTCAGGGAACCAAAGGCAAGACATTCTTCTTAAGGTTGCTTAATTCTAGAATTTCTTCTCTCACTTACTCCCAAGAACTTTTGTTTATTTTCCCCTCAAAGATCTAGATTTTAAACTTGGTATGCCCTACTTGTAAATACCTCTGAATTTTTCTTTAATTTACTGAATTAATCTGAGATTCATTTTTTTTTTCCCTTAACAAATGTATGCCATTAGGGTTGTGATCCACACAGTCAAAGGCTTTGGCATAGTCAATAAAGCCAGAAGTAGATGTTTTTCTGGAACTCTCTTGCTTTTTCTGTGATCCAACGGATGTTGGCAATTTGATCTCTGGTTCCTCAGCCTTTTCTAAATCCAGCTTGAACATCTGGAAGTTCACGGTTCACATATTGCTGAAGCCTGGCTTGGAGAATTTTGAGCATTACTTTACTAGCGTGTGAGATGAGTGGAACTGGGCAGTAGTTTGAGCACTCTTTGGCATTGCCTTTCTTTGGGATTGGAATGAAAACTGACCTTTTCCAGTCCTGTGGCCACTGCTGAGTTTTCCAAATTTGCTGGCATATTGAGTGCAGCACTTTCACAGCATCATCTTTCAGGATTTGAAATAGTTCGATGGAATTCCATCATCTCCACTAGCTTTGTTCGTAGTGATGCTTTCTAAGGCCCACTTGACTTCACATTCCAGGATGTCTGGCTCTAGATGAGTGATCACAGCATCATGATTATCTGGGTCATGAAGATCTTTTTTGTACAGTTCTTCTGTGTATTCTTGCCACCTCTTCGTAGTATTTTCTGCTTCTGTTAGGTCCATACCATTTCTGTCCTTTATTGTGCACATTTTTGCATGAAATATTCCCTTGGTATCTCTAATTTTCTTAAAGGGATCTCTAGTCTTTCCCATTCTATTGTTTTCTTCTATTTCTTTGCATTGATCACTGAGGAAGGCTTTCTTATCTCTCTTTGCTATTCTTTGGAACTCTGCATTCAAATGGGTATATCTTTCCTTTTCTCCTTTACTTTTTGCTTCTCTTCTTCTCACAGCTATTTGTAAGGCCTCCTCAGACAACCATTTTGCTTTATGGCATTTTTTTCTTGGGAATGATCTTGATCCCTGCCTCCTGTACAGTGTTACAAACCTCTGTCCATAGTTCTTTAGGCACTCTGTCTAACAGATCTAATCCTTTGAATCTATTTCTCACTTCTACTGTAAGGAATTTGATTTAGGTCATACCTGAATGGTCCAGTGGTTTTCCCTACCTTCTTCAATTTAAGTCTGAATTTGGAAATAAGGAGTTCATCATCTGAGCCACAGTCAGTTCCCAGTCTTGTTTTTGCTGACTATATAGAGCTTCTCCGTCTTTGGCTGCAAAGAATATAATCAATCTGACTTCAGTATTGACCATCTGGTGCTGTCCATGTGTAGAGTCTTCTCTTGTGTTGTTGGAAAAGGGTGTTTGCTATGACCAGTGTGTTCTCTTGGCAAAATTCTATTAGCCTTTGCCCTGCTTCATTCTGTACTCCAAGGCCAAATTTGCCTGTTACGACAGGTATTAACTTCCTACTTTTGCATTCCAGTCCCCTATAATGAAAAGAACATCTTTTTTGGGTGTTAGTTCTAGAAGATCTTGTAGGTCTTCATAGAACCATTCAACTTCAGCTTTTTCAGCATTACTGGTTGGGGCATAGACTTGGATTACTGTGATATTGAATGGTTTGCCTTGGAAACGAATAGAGATCATTCTGTGGTTTTTGAGATTGCATCCAAGTACTACATTTTGGACTCCTTTGACTGTGTGGATCACAAAAGACTGTGGAAAATTCTGAAAGAGATGGGAATACCAGACCCCCTGACCTGCCTCTTGAGAAATCTGTATGCAGGTCAAGAAGCAACAGTTAGAACTGGGCATGGAATAACAGACTGATTCCAAAGTGGGAAAGGAGTACATCAAGCCTGTATATCATCACCCTGCTTATTTAACTTATATGCAGAATACATCATGAGAAACCCTGGGCTGGATGAAGCACAAGCTGGAATCAAGATTGCCAGAAGAAATATCAATAACTTCAGATATGCAGATGACACCACCCTTATGGCAGAAAGTGAAGAGGAACTAAAAAGCCTCTTGATGAAAGTGAAAGAGGAGAGTGAAAAAGTTGGCTTAAAGCTCAACATTCAGAAAACGAAGATCATGGCATCTGGTCCCATCACTTCATGGCAAATAGATGGGGAAACAGTGGAAACAGTGGCTGACTTTATTTTGGGGGGCTCCAAAATCACTGCAGATGGTGACTGCAACCATGAAATAAAAAGACACTTGCTACTTGGAAGAAAAGTTATGACCAATCTAGACAGCATATTAAAAAGCAGAGACATTACTTTGCCAACAAAGGTCCGTCTAGTCGAAGCTATGGTTTTTCCAGTAGTCATGTACAGATGTAAGAGTTGGACTATAACGAAAAGCTGAGCGCCGAAGAACTGATGCTTTTAATTGTGGTGTTGGAGAAGACTCTTGAGAGTCTCTTGGACTGCAAGGAGATCCAACCAGTCAATCCTAAAGGAAATCAGTCCTGAATATTCATTGGAAGGACTGATGCTGAAGCTGAAATTCCAATATTTTGGCCACCTTATGTGAAGAACTGACTCATGGGAAAAGACCCTGATGCTGGGAAACATTGAAGGCGTGAGGAAAAGGGGATGACAGTGGATGAGATTTTTGGATACCATCTCCGACTCAATGGACATGAGTTTGAGTAAACTTCGGGAGTTGGTGATAGACAGGGAAGCCTGGAGTACTATAGTCCATGGCATCACAAAGAGTCAGACACAACTGAGCAACTGAACTGAACTGATGCCATTATGATATAGGGCTTCCCTGATAGCTCAGTTGGTAAAGAATCCACCTGCAATGCAGGAGACCCTGGGTTATTCCTGGGTCAGGAAGATCCGCTGGAGAAGGGATAGGCTACCCACTCCAGTATTCTTGGGCTTTCCTGGTGGCTCAGCTGGTAAAGAATCTGCCTGCAATATGGGAGACCTGGGTTGGATCCCTGGGAAGGCAGGATCTTAATTAATTATGAACAATGCATATGGTATGCATTGTTTTAAACTATGAAAATAAAGAAATCAAATGCTATACATTTGATCTAGCAAACTTCTAGTACTAGCAAACTTCAAGTTAAATAAATTATAACACTTAATTTTATATTTCAAAGTCATTAAAATTAAGCCATATCTCATGTATCAATTACATGAACACTCAAACCCATTGCTGAATCCCATTACATTTGTACACTTATTAATAAGTTGTGATTAAGGCCTTATGATTTTGGCTCAACAAAATGGAAAATCTATGTTCCTGGTCAACAGAAATAGTTTTGGAGGACAGTTCAATGGCAAACAGGATTTTTCAAAGATTGATTATGTTTTGAGCAATATCAGTTAAGAGAAGAACAGAAAAGAGGTAGAGATGAGGCTTAACAGCTAATAGTGGCCGTTTTTCTACCCACTGAAAGATGCAAGGATGCAAAGATGCAATTTGTTCACCTTGTTTGCCATTTGTCCTGGCACCTAGACAGTGTCTGGCATTTCACAGGCACCCATATTTGCTGAATGAATGGGTGAGTAGATGAATGATAGTTAATTTTATTCAATAAATCACCTTAATAAATAACAAAGTTTTAATAATATATAATACTTTAGTTTTAAAGTATCTCCCACATTGCAGACATTTGTAGATTATTATGAATACCTAAAAAAAGATATCAGAAGTATCTAACTGATAAGTCATAAAAGCAAAAGAAAAAAGATGACTTTCAGGTTGTTAGCAAAAAGAAATAAATTACTAGTTTTCATACTTAAAATGTAGAAAATACGCTTCCATGTTAATACCTGGTCCTGTTGATACACAGAAGCTGGACTGTTGGGCCCAAAGAAATACTTTTTATTGAGGTATTTGTTTTTTATATATATAGATTTTGCCTCCCTTTGCTTTCGATCTCTGTAAGTTATTCTTCGGAACTGTTCAATGTCTGTCCAGCACATAAGGTCCATGCTAAAATGAAAACAAAGTACAGCCCATCTTATTTCTTTCTTTCAATTCTGTTAAACACCAAACAAGTAATTGATCTGACAGAACTTAGAAAGTGCTGTGTTGAGTAGTTTAACACAACTGATTAGACCATGGAACTAATGAGTACAATACTGTGTCCCGTCCTGGCTAAATATATATATGAATACAAGGAATACTAGGATCAGGAAAGAACCTACCACCATACTGGTAGGGTCTCAGAGTTCTTCCATTAATGATGGACTAGTACTATCAATTTCAAAGATGGAAAAATTCCCACCTATTGCATGTCTATTTGGCAACATGTTAAATTTAGAATAATTATCATCACAAAAAGGGAAAACTATGTATGTGAAATTTGGCTCCCAGGTCTAGCCAGTTTTTCCTAACTTGGGAGAAAATTATTAGAGAAAAATATGATGAATACTTCACTTTATATTAGATAAATGTGTCATAAGGTACCAAGATTCTATGCAGAACTACAATGCTTCATTTGTGTATTAACTAACAAAAGCCACAAAGCAGCACAGTAAATTTTAATAGCTCAGTGAAATACAAAAGAGAAGCTTCTCAGAACTAGTAATCAGAGCACTTGTCTAGAAAAACACAAAAGAAAGAAAAGTCAAAATAGGGAAAAATGACATATACTGGTGTTTTAATTTAGCCAGTGCTAAAAGTATCAACAAATATTGTTTGACCACTCAAAATAACATTCTGGAGGCTGCTATTATCAAAATGCAATTCCAACAAAAAGTTAACCATATACGTTTCAGATAACTATGCTCATTAATTTTTACAGAAATGGGTAAAACCAAGCATCAGATCATTTTTATCATATGTTGAATCAAAACAAGCAGCTTAAAAATAAGTAGCTTAGAAAATTGTTTTAATCGAGAAATTTTAAAATGGTTATGTTTCTCACCTTGAAGAATGAGCCTCAAGAAACTGACGGAAATGTTCAAACTCCAGTTTGTTGTTAAGCAGTTCATTAAAATTAAAATGCCTATATTCTTCAGGAACCATATTCCAGTATTCTGTGTTTTTAGAGACATGAGGAAGTGGTGAAATACCAGTTCCAATTTCAGAAGTAGTGTCCTAGTGAAATAATACTTTCATAAAAATCTCTTAAATACAACAAATTACTTTCCAAAGTTAAAGATAAACAAATAAAATTAATTATCAGGCCAATGGCATTTATCAATTCAATGGTAGAACTGGGTAAAAGAATCTAGAATGTGATTCTAACACATCAAATTCTGTTCTGGTCCTTTCCATTCTATTCCCTTCTTTTCAGGAACATTAGTAAACATTTAGTAAACACTTGCTTATAAAATATTAATCTTACTATTTTTGTTGGTATAGAAGTAGTATGTCTTTTGTAATAAAAAGAAAACAAACCGCATACATAGTACCACCACCCAGAGATAACCACCACATTTCTATGTGTATCCATTTGGTCTTTTTTACACATAACATAATTTATTAAATATGGAAATAGTACTATACAACTATGTGTGGTTTTGTAACTTGGTTCTTTTCCTTAATAATAGATCATGAATATAAAACATTATTTACCTATAAAATTTTTTAAGTTATAGAGTAATACAAGATACTTTAGATGTAATCACCCTCATAGAACAGTCAATTGTAAGTTATTTTTAAGACCTCTGATGCTTCATGAACAGTTTATAAGCCCTTCATGGCAAAAAGCTAGCGAGGCTTATTCTTTAGAAATCCTTCCTATGTAACTTGCTGAATAATTAATTCACTTTCCTACTTGTTTTTTGAAAAACATCAGACCATGAGATAAACTCCTATATTTAAAAAATTTTAATAGGTAGACGTATTATGAATAATATGTTAAAAAAAATTTTAAGATATAACTTTATAATATACTATCTTCATGAATTTTTATGTATCCTTTCCAGATATTAATTAGTGGAATTTCAAATAAAGAATTTCTATATGTATAAGGCAAAATCATGAATATACCTAAAAATAACTTTACTGTCTGTGTAAAAGTTTAAAAGAATAAAGATTTCAGATAGGTAGAAAGTAGAAAGTAAAAAAAATCATCTGAAATCTTGTCACTCAGAGCTAACTATCTTTAACATTTTGATGAACATTTTTCCAAATAGCTCTCTTTGCATATATGTATACAAGTAGAAATGCATGTATAATTTTATATGAATAGGATTACATCAGACCAGTGTTTGTTCCCCACATATTTATATAATAACATGTCCTCGGCATTTTCCATGTTAATAAATATGAACCTAAACTGTCATTTTTATGTAGATACACACATTTAATCTTACGGCCTTATGGATCTATCATGGCTTACTTAGATAATCACAAATTTGTAAATTTATATATCAAAACAACAACCTGACTATCACAGTCAATCCTATGATCTTTTTATTGACTCCGTTAAGCCTTTCCATATTTTTCTTTCTTGTTTTGCTTATTGCTGTCACACAACACTTCCTTTTTCTGTTTGGAAAACTCAAGTTAATTCTTTTTGTAACTTGACAACAAGTAGAGTTGCTGCCATACAGAAAATAGCCAGTAACATCCAAAGGGAATATAACGTGGCTTGAAGACTCTAAGGCAAATGAGTATTCTTGGCTCCCTACACGACTTCATCTGCTTTCTTTTTCTGGCTTGTTGTTAAATAAACGTGTCAGTAAAATGTGATACCTGTCATACGCAGCATGTTAGGCAAAGCAGCAGCAGAAAATGGAACTGCCTGCCCCCTACTTTATCATACATGAGCTCATCAATCAATGATCCCTATTCCCACACACCACCAATACATGCAGTGAAAATCCTCTCCAGGTTAAAATGTTTGTTTTTCTAAGTAGAGAGTTTCTTACCTCAGCTTTCTTGAAAACTGTCTCTTTATGCAAAGCCTGTAGCTTTCTCAAGTATGTGGAATCCAGCTGTCGAGTTTCTTCCACCAGCTCCACCTATAATAAAACAATAACAAAGTTGTAACATCAAAAGAATATGCATTATGAAGAAGTGGGGAAAGAATGCACAATTTGCCAATAACAGTGGGCTAAAAAACAAATACACTTGCCAATAAAGTAAGTTAGTTTGGAGGCAAAAGCAGGAAGACCTACATAGTGAAAAACACTAGTTACAGCAAAGTCAGACTGCAAATGCACGTGATAAAACAAAAGATGCACACATGTCTGGGTAATGATACAATGCATACATGTCTGGGTAATGATACAATGCCACCAAAGACCATTCCTCCTTTCTGGATACCCCGTGTGAAATAACAGACAATGCAAACACATTGGGTGGGTCACATTCCCAGCTTCTATTCATTATAATGGGATAATAGTCATGAAGATTGGAGAAGGCAATGGCAGCCCACTCCAGTACTCTTGCCTGGAAAATCTCATGGACGGAGAAGCCTGGTGGGCTGCAGTCCATGGGGTCGCTAAGAGGCAGACATGACTGAGCGACTTGACATGAAGATAGGCACAGCTAGCTTTAGGGGACCAAATAATCCACAGTAGAAGAAAAAAATGATGGTGATGGGACTCTACTCAATCATGAAATTAAACCTCACAGCAGGACCCAGCCTTCAGCCTGTGTGCTGCACTGCTTTACACCGTCAGGAGAACAAGATCATTTTCCATTTCTCTACTGCCGGCAAGAATCAGTTTGGCTGACGGAGAACTTCCTGTATTTAATATTTAATTTTGGTTAAATCTCCTTGCTCATCCTTTTTGGGAAAGGGTCCACATAATCCAGTCAGCCGAACTTTTACAGAGGTCCTTTGGGCTGAATTTAAGAAGCTTGTAGAATTAAGAGAAATTTACTTTTCCTTTAAAAAAAGAGCATATAATTTGTCCCAGGCATTTCATAAGAATCACGGCTAATGCCGAAACTTCTTGGTGTTAGGGAGTTAGCTATAATTCTAAATTACTTTTGTCATCGTGGGACCATATCTCAGATTCATTTTGCTCTATACCATATACTGTATTTAAATCATGACTGGAGAGAAGTTTTCAAAAATTTCATATGATATCCCAATATTCCTAGTGTAAAACATGCATTTCTGTGGTAGAAAGGATGTGAATGTTAATTTTTCAGGACAAAAAGAAATCAGGAATGAAATTTTCATTATTTTGGTCAATGAATTTAATAAGCCATCGTGTTATATTGGTTATAATTCAATAAGGTAAGGGTACATGCAGTAACTTAATATTAAAAATACCCACAAATGGCTTTCATTTGTGATTCAAATTAATCTTCCACACATCAATAAGAATAGTGAAAATATTCCAAGCACCTAGACTTAAAATCAGCTCTTTTGGAATGAAAAAAGGTGTGCTGGCACTTTTCTCAAATCAAGCAGTCTGACCTGATGAACATCTGAGAGTGCTTTAAGTCACAGAATGTGTTTTCCACAATACATATGGAATGTTTACATTTTCCATGGGTGTAGTATTACTGTAACTCATCCAGAATAAAAATACACAGGCTCCTTCCATTAATCAAAATTATTTAAAGCCGCTGCTGAAGAAATGGCAAGAAATGACAAAACTAGTATATTATCATGCCACATTTTACTGGTTCACAAGAATCCAAAACTCAGATTTTTCTCTGCTGACATATTTGTAGACAGAATTAAAAATGACATCAATTTTCGTCTTTTGTTAGGAGACAACAGGGAAATGGGGAAAAACTAAGTGAATCAATACTTTCCCTGCCCCAAATTTGTGTCTGCCCAAATCTTAACTCTGAGTTCCTGGCCCATGTGAGACCTTTTTCAGCTTTTCTCTCCTGCAAGTTAACAATGTTGCCTATCATCAGTTTTGCAGTAAACCTGAATGGTTTACACACAGCTGATCAGTGCCACGATACCTTTCTGTAAGCAACTTGGTCTGATTTTATCATCTTGTCCAAGGCTCAAGAAGGAGGAGGAGGATATATTCTTCTGCTGCATCAAAAAGGTCTTCAAATGGTGGTTGTATTTTCATATAAATTTCTCTTTTCTTTTCCTGTTGAAGTCCAATGTCAAGAGTGGCTGAAGGAGCAATGTATGTAGCAAAAAGATACTAAGGGAGAAGGGGGAGAAAGGAGAGAATATTGGAAGAAACCATATGGTTAGTGGATTCCTCAGCAAGGGCATTTTACAAAAGGTAAGAGAAGGCAAACTAGCTCAAGTATTTCTTTCTTGAAAGGACGTGTAAAACTACTGAAGACAAAGCAAAGACTTTGCTTTTCATTTTCTTTTCCTATTTCTTTTTTTGGCAACTAGTCAAACAGTCAGTGGATCTTGTGTAAGAGTACATGACTTGAATATTCCATTTTTTTTCTCAGGTTACTACTATGTGTTATTATGATTGATTTCGGGTTACGCATCTCCTTTTCCCCTATGTTCATGACATTTCTAACACATTTGTGCTTACTTTACAAAGTAGTTTGAAATACCGTTTTGGAAAAAAGAGGCAAGAATACACCAGGGCTGAAAACTGGCTATCAGTGTTCTAGCTCTAGAGACCCAACAGACTACCTGCCTCACCAACTGAGCTGCACTCTCCATTTGGAGTCCAGTGCTGATGGACATATTGTTCTTTAAGTCTTATATATTTGCCCTAACCCATGCACCTTTTCTGCTTGATAAACTCTGAGTTATTCTTTAAAAACTGATATGGATTTATCCTCTTCTAGGAACACGTCACTCATATCCTTCTCTCAAGATCATACTTTCTACTAGGACACCTATCACACTACAATGTAATTATATATTTATGTGTCTTCTCTTCTAGAACAAGGTCCTTGAGCACAAATATTGTAGCTTAGTTTTCTGTGATTCTCCAACTCCTAAAACTGTTCTTGGTAGAGAGTAGATGCTATAAATGTACTGATTCCACAGAAAAGACTAATCATTTTTTGTCTTGGAATAGGGAAGGAAAAGGTTCAGAAACCCTTCCAAAAAAAAAA